>NC_080031.1:84825401-85128431 GCF_030020395.1 Manis pentadactyla
ACGTGTCCATAACTCTATGACTCGGACATAAAAGGTGAGGTGCTGGCGGCACATGGCTGGTACCATGTCTGTTTCCACACACGCAACAGCACCGTGTCCTTCCATGGGTGATGGGAAGGTAGCGAGGGTGAAACACGGGTTGCTATTTAATGGGGTTGAGTAAGTGTTACGATTAGGGTTATCATGGTGTTTCACATCCAAACAAGGTCACTTTGAAAAGAGCACTAGTAGTAATCACACCATGAGAACAGATGTGTGGCCACCCCATAAATGTGTCACTAAAGGCCACTTAGGTACTTAAACATTGAAAACACTCAAGACTAAATAAGCGTCACACAAATAAGGATAAAACAAATGATTTAGAACCTAAGAAATGTCTTGGGAAGCCCACAAGAACACAAGCCAGCTCTTCTTCCAAATTACATTCACACCACCACACACACACACACACACACCTTTCTGCTTTAAAGGAAGTTTCCACCATCACACACACACACACACACACACACACACACACACACACACACACACACACAACCTGGTTCTTCAAAAAGTCTTATGGGGAAAAAAAGTTTCGTGCATTAAACAAGATTGGGAAGCCGTGGACACTAAGAGACTTTGGGAGGCACAAAAGGCGTTAATAATAGTAACAGACTGGAGGATTACTGCAGTCAAGGACACCTGAACTTTACCCATCTGAGTTTTCCAAGCAAATTTCACAAAGGACCCATTAACAGAGTGGCAGGACAAGGTCAATGAAAATTCCTGGCCAAGAGGTTGACCGGATTCTTGTTAACCCTCTGGAAGGGGTTTGCAGTTACCTTGTGCAAACAGTGGAGAGCAGAGGACGAGCCAGGCAGTCAGGCAAAGCCAGGCAGTGTGGCTGCTGTGAGTGAGCATGGGCTCTAGAACCACACTGTCCAGGTCAGAAGCCTGACTGCCACTGAGCGCCCATGTCCCTGGGGCAAGTTGCCTAACCTCTCCAGGCCTCAGTTTCCTCGTGTGCAGATGGGGTTACCTAAGGTTTTTATGAGGATGAAATGAGTATAATCCGTATAAAGTGCTTAGAATGGGGCCAGGTGGAAAATAATTGGGTCAATTAATGTAAACTATCATTATTATTACTGTCATTCATATTGTTATATTTATCATTATTAAGACAGATATTGTTGAAAGTTTGCTGGTATGGGATGATAGTTTTGTGATCCTGATAAAACTGGAGAGAGGGGAGAGGAGAGCACATTAGCCCAAAGACACGAATTATTCTGCAAGACCTCTGTTAAGTGTTTTTAACGTATCAGATACTGTGGTATCTAAGATAACACTGTCCTTCCTCTCCAGGGGCTCTGCCATAGGTGGAGTGGGGCAGGGTCAGAGGGCACACAGCTGGGAGAATGCACCACGAGAAGTTCTGTGACAGGAGCACATAAAAATGCAATAGTACCAAAGAGCGGGAACATTCATTTTAATTGATGGGGTGATGGAGAGAAGCTAGTCTGAGTAAGGCCGCACCAAAGGGGACTGACTCAAGAGATTGTACCTTGAGGAAAAGAAAATTCTGCTTTATAGAAATCCCTGTGACTGTATTCCAGAGCTGACCTATAGGATTCCCACCGGCTGGTTAGGGATTATAAATTCAGTGCAGCAGTGTACCTGTATATCAGAAACCCCAGGAGACATTTGGGTCCTGTGAATTTTAGAAAAACGTTAAACACAAACTATGTATAAACTACACCAAGATACTCTGTTTTTGAGAAGGTATTAGCAGGGAGAAGACAGATACGGGGGTTACCTGGGGCAGCACCTCAGTGCCCTGGGCTGTCTCCAGCAGAAGGGTCTGGAAGCTTCTTGGAAGCACACACATGGCATTGGAATCCCCAGCACTGCAGTCCAAGGAACACCCCACGTGGTCAGATACACAGTAACTGAAGGGTCCCTGCTCTGATGTGTACTCCTGCACTTGATGATTTTGTCATACTTTGGACACAAAGAAGTGCTGCGTAGACTATGAACATATTTGATTTTCTCTCAAAACTTTTTCACCAAAACATAGATGTGAGCTTGTACATAGTCTGGAGAAAACGCCTCCAGAATAGACCTTACCATAGAAAAGCCTAAAAGAATTCTGGTAACATAGTCCAAGAGAATAGAAAAGTTAGATCTTTTAGATGACACTTTCAGCAAAATCTGAACAGGGTCTGCCTCTATCATTAGCTCCTATATGGGTTTGAAATTAAGTAAAAGTATCCTACAAATGTTTACACAAAACTAACTTTAGTGAACTGTTCTTTTTCTTTTCAAATTAAATGAGCCCTTCCTTATTTATTATATTGGATTAAGATGCATTATGTTTTTCTTGAAGACTTTTCAATTAAGCTAGATTTATTTACATATTTTCTTGAGGACATGAAGCCTTTCCATGTTGACATAATCCAACCTTCCACCAGAATACAGAGGAAAATCCTCTAAACAAGCTCCATGATTTTCTACAATTTTCCACCCTCAAGTTCTCCCATCCTGCCAAAGGCCCTGGCTTCTGATGAATATTTATATTCATGTAGTATTTAGAAAACCAGGAACAGATTTTAAAACCCAGTGCTCTGGAATGCAGTCTAGTTCTTGAACGAGCCCCCAAGACTGGCATGAATGGTTAACACACCCTTTCTGGTCCCATCAGATCGCTCCTGGCCACAGAACAAGGACAATTTCAGACAATAAGAGGACAGCCGCACATTTGTGTAGCGCTCTGTAGTTTGCAAAATATTTTCCCAATAAGACTTCCATATATTTATGAAAGTGCTCATTATGGTTTAGTCCTCTTATTACTTAACCCTGAGGGTGCCAGATGAGAGAACCAGGGCTCAGAAGTCACTTGTCCGAGGGTGAGTAATTAGTGGCAAAACTGAGGGACACTGCTTCCAACCGCAGCACACAGCCACTCTACAAGAAGAGTGGTTTTAAGGGAAGTTTTCGTTGTTGATGAATTTTCTATAAAATGCCACGCTGTTGCTGGACCAGCTGCAGAATCCCTCTTCTCAGGGCTTGTCCGTTCCCAATGACAAAGCAACTCCTTGAACCAGAAAACATGCAGAAGCACAGGTCTTAACACATCAGAAAAGAGACACTAAAGAAAAGCTATGCATCTACCCTCACTCTGCCCCTCCATCCCCACCTGAAAAAGCCCTGCTCATCCTTTAAGACTGATTTCAATGCCACCTCTTCCAAGAACCTTTCCAAATCCAAAGGAAGAATAACCTCTTCAAAACTAATGGAGAGAATAAATCACTTCTTTTAACATGTTTTTCTGCCTTGTGGGAGAATTAAATTGCTCTTATCTTACTTGATTCTGATCTTTGTTCACTAGATAGCCTGTCTATTCATCTCTGTATTCTTCAAGTGTTTAACACGTGCCCTCCAACTAGCATGGAAAACTAAATCCCGTTGCTCAAATCTGCCTCCATGGAACCCATCAATATGTTTTACTGCAATTCATGACCACATGTCAGGAAACCAACTCAACATCATACATCTAGAGCTTAACCAATGAATTTACTTGTACTGCTTAGACAAAAACATAGCCGTACCTGTGGGATGTAAACTTCTATTTTGTTTTAAAGGAGAGGAATCTATCTAAAAGATAAGCATTTTCTTTTTTTGTCTGCTGCATTCCTCCCGTTCTTTGCCAAAACATACAGAATAACCAGTCACTTTTGTTTGGAGAAGTGACCATATTTAGCTAACTCAATTTCTACAGCAAATGTTCTGGAATCTTCCATGCACATATCCCAAACCCATCTGTTTGAGTATTTTAGGAGCAGTAACCTCTTGGCCTAAGTTTGGGCATCTCTCAAATATGCATCTTGGCACAACCTCCCAACATTCTTGTCAAAACCTTTGCCCAATAACCATATAAAAATGTCAAGCTAGTCAAGTATGTTAGGGCCATGTCAACATCCCAGAGGTTAGATCCTGTTAAAATAATGGGAAGCAAATGGGAAGATGAGATTTGCTGAGCCCTAATGTGATGTATCTCATTCCAAGTATCGAAATACACTGGAACTCTGAAATTCTAGAATGAAACCCTAAAAAACCCCCAGCGGTTTACAGAAGTAGTGGTGCTTACCACCGGGTACTTCCAGCGTGCCACTCAGGTTCCCTGTGAAGAGGTTTCTAACCTTTTCTCCCTGCTCCTCAGGCTTGCAAAGGTTGCAACCTACACATGCCAGTACTGTATCGCTCTTAGAATCAGTGTGAAAAAACATTATGAAACATATCCTCAAAAATCAGTGTTTCCATTTTTTTGAACAATCACAAGATTTGACGAAAATGGGCCCGTATGGCAACTACAGTCTTGAGGTGAACTGTGGCTGCCTCCTTCAGAAGGCCACCACCTTGCTGGCTTACCTCAGGCCCTCCTTGGCCACCTTCACCCATTTCTGCTCATTTCCCAGGCTTTGTAGCCATCTGCATGGGTGACTCGGTCCTCACAGGGATCAATGTGACTCTATTTGGGGGCCAATCTATAGAACGCCTATGGGCTCTAAAGGAATTAGAAACTCTGCCCATCATCAAATGTGCCTGTATGTCAGATACTGAAGGACATGTGCAAATCCTATGGATTTCAGAACTAATTTAACCGTAAATTATGTATAGCCAGTGAGTGTCTAAGGGAGAGCGGTGGGAAGGTCAAGAGGAATGACGATTTTAATTCATAACACTCATGACTGAGTTACAGCCTTGAGGAAGCTACATCTGGGCACCCAAATCTACCCCTCTGTTACTATAAATCTGTTAACTGGATTGCATTGATGTGGTGAATCTGCCAGATTTACAAAGATCTTGAGAGAAAGCTGAACCTGGATTCTCCACAGCACTTCGGAGTTCTACACCATAAACATGCTTTTAGCAGAAAATTCTTTTCCGCGTCATTTAGTCATTCACTCATTCTTTCCTTCAACACAATTTTATTGAGCACCTACTGTGTGCTGGGCAAAGTGCCTGCCCTCAAGAAGCACATATTCTAGTAGGAGGCCTAAGACCCCCCAAAAATCTATAAAAATGTCAAGCAGTGATAGGGACTAGAAGAAAAATATGGTGTGTGTGTGTTGGGGAGGAGTATGATGGGATGGTTGGTGGGGAGCTATGCTATTCTATCCAGGGTGGTTGGGGAAGGTAACCTTTCCGCAGAGATGTGAAGGACGCATGGGTAGCCATGTAGGATAAAATCCTCCCCCTTTCTCCATGGTCCTTCGCACAGATCACCTCTTCTATGACTTCTTTATTGACTAATCCAGCCAGAAATGTTCTCTCCTGTCACTAACTCTTATTGCAAACTATTTTATATCACATGCATTCGTTTCCATTTCCTGAAAGTAAAAGCCTTGGGATTGGGATTGGCTGCAATTATGTATTCCTTACCATAATAAATGTTCAGTTAGTTTTAAAAAAGGATCTGGATTTTTTAAATGCCCAGGTTGCTTTTTAGGGGGGAAGCGGAAGATAGGGAAGAAGTGGAGGAGTACTTTTTTATGACATAAACAAAATGCAAAACTATAAATGAATTATATTACTATTAATTAGGTATCATATCTCAAATACTCTTACCTGAGAAATGAATATTGCACTGTGGCCCTTTGCAAGAAGTTTACTCTGAGTCAATTCATAACTAAAGATAGGCATTCAAAAAAAATCATCTTTTGATAACATTTGGAACTGTTAAGAATTATTAAATAATTCCCACTCAGCAGAGACAATAAGATGATTCTGTTTTTAAGAGAGATGTTATTTTTTTTAAGATAAAGAAGGCATATTTTTTAGCAACAGACTCAGAGACACCAAGAAGGAACTAGTGGTTACCAAAGGGGAGGGGTGTGGGGGGTAGGGGGTAGGAAGGGAGAAGGGGATAGAGGGGTATTATGTTTAGTACACATGGTGTGGGGGGTCACGGGGAGAACAGTGTAGCCCAAAGAAGGCACATAGTGGATCTGTGGCATCTTGCTGCACTGATGGACAGTGACTGCACTGGGGTATGGGTGGGGACTTGATAATATGGGTAAATGTAGTAACCAAATTGTTTTTTCATGTGAAACCTTCATAAGAGTGTATATCAATCATACCTTAACAAAAAATTTAAAAAAACAAAAGAAGGCATATTTTTTAGGATAAAGTCATAAGAAACTGGAAATTTAAAAAGGCATAAACTCTACCTTTCTTTGCTAGTTAACAAAGAAAAAGCTGAAAATTAAGTTACGATATATTGTTAAAATTTTAAGTTCCCTGTTTTGCCTTTCTTGGAATTGGCTCACTTAAAATCACATTTAGAATTAAAAACAATAAAAAACCCCAAAACATAAAGACAAATAGATTTGTTAAAATAGTTATAGTCCTTTTATGTTGCTGACACACACTTGGTATATTAAACTCATTTTTCAGTTAAAGAAAATAACTAAAAAGACCATGATAGTCATTCTCTTGTAAGAACTGAAAAATGTTTCCCTAAATATATTAACCTGCTGTCTTAAAGATGGATTACTTCCCTAATGGTCGGAATTTGGGTAAAATAAACTTTGGCAAATAACATGACCGATCAATTTTACGACTAGTTGCCAAATGACAACAAAATCAATCACTTCCCTAAAATACTTGGGCAGCCCTCACCTTCCTGTAGCTTTGTCTTTCCATCCACTCATCTGTGCTCCAGAGTTAAGGCCACCAAGCTGTCTCCCCCACTTTTGTCTCAGCGGTCCTACTTTTAGGGATGGAAGCCGTGGAGATCGCAGGCAGGAAACAGAGGCCCAGAGGTTAATGCTGGGCTACAATGTGACCCATCAACTCCTGCTCAGTGGCTCTCCCGTGGAAAGGTGCTTTTTTATGTTGCAATTATCAAAAGTAGCAAATAATAATTCTTCCATTTGAAACAGAGCTTACACACTTTTGGCTGGTAATATCTTGGGTCGGCCTCCAAAAATGTTTTGTTTATTTTAAAACTGAGATAAAATTCATGTAACATAAAATTCACCTTTGTAACCATTTTAAAAGAGTACAATTTAGTGATTTTTATCATATTCACAATGAGAGGCAACCATCACCACTAATTCCAGAACATTTTCATTACCCCAAATATAAGCCCTTATGTTTTCAATTTTTTTAGTAATTAGTAAGAAGCATGTACAAGTAGGGAGTGTTGACATAAAAATACACATTTTTCTCAAGAAAAATCTGACCTTCTGGCAACACTGGGGTGGAGGAAGGGGACAAGGGGGGAGAAACAGACGGTCCTCAATGTGCTCCCTGGCCACATGTCTCCATGGGCAAGAAAATCCCCCGGGCATATGGGTTAGCCCCCTCTGCTTTAAATGATCAAGGGGCTCAAACCATGCTGAGCCACTTTCTGGAGAGCCTTGGCTGTGATTCCAGCAGGTGGTTCCAGAGGGCTCACAGTCCTCGGTTCCCCTAGTGGGCAGTCAGGCGGAGCAAGGCTTCCTAGCGCTGACAGCTCTCCAGGCTTCTACCTACTTCTTTACGTACCTTTTCCTCAAAATGCATTTTCCACCCCAGGATATTTGCAGAATACTCTCTCTTCCCCAAAAAGCTATCCTGTATTTTCCTGGGCAACATCCTACACCCCTGCCCTTTGACTGCCACCAGAGCGACTTGCCTTGCTTTCTGGCTACTATCTGCATTTCATTTCCCCATGGTTTAAGAAGGGACCCATGTACACTATATAAATGGGAACTGGTGCTACTACCCTAAAAATCATATATTATTAAATATATTATTAAATACATTTTTATGAAATGTTTTATAAACGTTATTAAACATATCACTAATTTTTTTAAAAAGCCATAAAAATTAATGAAATGAGAAAAAAAAGCAAAACTGTTTCTAGACAGAACAAAACTGTTTCTAGACAGAATTTGCTGCCTGCCAAAGGCCACGAGTCCCGTGTTTTCCTACGCAGTACCAAAGGAGGTGAGTCAGTGTGAGTTAGGTGGCAAAGGTCACAGAAACCCCCCCACAGGCAGTTCTCGGTGCATGATGCTAAGTGTTTCAAGCGAACTGGACAGGGCTAATCTTGCAGTGCAATCGAAGATGATGCAACACTATGCTTGGCGCCTCCTAAATCACCAGTGGGTACACATTCCGTGCTTTGGAGCCCCTCCTTTGCAAAGCTTCTCCCCAGTGCCATCCATCCCAACAGCTGGGCCTCAAAGATCTCAGCTACACCACAGCCAGCCCTTCTCGAACCTCTCTGACCTGAATGGGCATTCCCCTTGTGGGTACTTCCCCATGTGCATGTCTGACTGAAAACTCCTCAAGGACAGGGACAGTTGTCCACTGTGCCTCCCCTCTGGAGGGGTGGGGGGGCTACTGGCATGAAGTCACACCTGGTCAGATTCCCGGCACAGGCCTGTCTTGACATCCCTGCTGAGTGACTTCTGAAGTAACTTTTGAAAAATGTAAGCCAGTTCCTAACTCAACTGACACATGTCCTAGTAAAATGTCCAACATACAGGGATAAATATCTGCACTTCTTTACTCTTTCTTAAATTTAGGGGTATTGTAAAACAACGACTACCATCATTATTTGAAGTCATTCTTTAGTGTACTAAGTAAGAACTCTCCTATTTAGGTCATTTGAAAGGGAAGTAAGTATGCCTGCAGTCTGGGAAGTGAAGGAAGGTGGGCTTTTTGTCCGGGGTTGACAAATGGGCTGAACACCTTCCATGTGACTCTGCAATAACTAGTTCATACCACCAGGGTCAACTTGGTAAAGAGACATAGGCAAAGATCTCCATGAGCAAATAAAAGCATTTAACAAATATTTTTTAAACAAATGTAAAAGTAACATTAAAAAAATATATTAGAAGATAATTTATGATGATAATTTGTAGTTTTATGGTATCTAGATTAATTTTCTAAAAGATTGGAGGTCTTCTAAGATCTCATGGTGTGTTGATATTCACTTGATAAGACTAGGAATATAATTTTACTGAGTCAAATGATTAGCAAGGTTTACGGGCATATCTTTGTTCTTGGAAAATATTAGTGATTACATCTAATATTATGTATTAAGTTCTTGATAAGTAACAGAACTTCCAATTAAAACACTGTTTCTTGGGGAAAGACAACCTACTTCACTGAAATTTTCTCCACATGATTTCTAATATTCTCATTCCTGCAAAAGGCAGACGATATCTTTAGAAAAATAATACTGAATTTATCTGCAAGATGTGAGGCAATGTATACTGTAAAGAGCACATGCTTAGAAAAATGATGAATCAAGTCTTTAGAATGTGTGATCTGAGTCAGTTTCTAACTGAAAATTCTATCTGCTGTTACCAGTTTCCCCCTTGAACTAACCTCCTGTTAATTTTCCATTTATGCTGTTCAGTCTACTCCTGCTTTCACATGGATGATGAAGCTAATGGATTCGCCAGAAGAAGGGCTTTTTCTCTGTTTTCAGCATCTATCTTTAATGCCATTTGTTGATCTTGGAATGAAGGAAACAGATGCTACTTTTGGACATGAAATGTCGTCTCATACAGTATTTTTAAGCTGTCAGCTGTACAGTTAGTCTTTATATAGGCAACAAACAAGTGCTTCTCTGTACCTTTATTTCCTTGAAACCTACAAATACACAAATGCCAGAACTCTGCCCACATTCCAGCACAGGGCACAGTCTATAGCACATACCCAAAATGGAATCTGCCAAATTTCCCGTTGAATCAAAATAAGATGAATAAAAATAAGATCTTTTTTTTTACTACGTTTTATTCTTTATACTTTTTTCACTCTATTTTATTTTGTAAAAAAACAAACAAACTGTATACTATACTGCCCCCACAGAAATTCAAAGCCACATTTAAATGAAGGTTTAGAGACTCTAGCTAACATCAAAAGGACCTTAACTCTTGAATAGCAGGGTGTCTAGCATCTATGAGTATTTTTTCCCCCAGTTAATAGTTATTACTACAAAATAGAGCAATCTGAGATACAGAAAAAAGAAAAGAAAAAAAAAAAGGGAAGCTATAGAGTTCTTGGATTAAGATTCCAGGCTCCAAATGCAGGGCTTCATCTCCTTCTAATAAATATTGAGGGGTCAGAGGCTGGGTCATCTTTTCTTGAGCTAACTTATGGCTCCCTGCATTCTGATGGAGGGGAAAGAATCTGAAACATTTTAATACTTTTTTTTGTTTTATTCTAATCATTAGGGGTAGCTGAGAAGATGCCTGGAATTTTGGCTGGAGGCTGGTGTTGGATCAATAGAGGTCGTAGTAACAGCTATTTCTTTGTCTCTAAGCTCGATGCAAAATGGTGGCCCTTGCCTACAAAGGCTAGCATGTTAGGGTCTTCTGGTCTGAAAGGCAAGATTTTTCCCAAGCACAGTTCAGATCATTTTGATCTATAGCCTGCTTTTATTTGGTAGAACTTCATTAGCTGATAGAACTTCAGGGCATATATATTCATCGCTAAAGAGGGCTGAGGTCTTTCATTTGCTCTCAAGGTCTGACAAAGCCCATTTCTCATCTTCTAAGTACAAACTAACATATGGAAGCTGGGGTTTTAGTTGTTAAAAGCATTACAGAGGGTTTAAAGACCTCCTTTACTCAGCCCACAGAGTATTACATCTGGACTCACCCATTGTTTCTGTGTTTCCCAATCAAATAACAGCTTTCTTTTCTCTAATCTTGCTCCTAAAACATGCTTTTTGTTTTAAACTATACTTGATTGTAAAACGCTTCTCTGGGCTGATCCATGTCCCAGTGGCTGGAACCCAGAAAGAACTCCACAGATGTACAATTCCAAGGAATTCAAATTCTGAGATGCTTTTGTGGCAAAACAAGCCAAAAGACTAGTGGGGTGGGGGGGGGAAGCAGGCATTTCAAACACAAGCAAAGCCTAAAACACTCTTTTCCATTGCCCTACAAGATATGCCAGAAGTGTTTTGATAATAAAGCCTGCCTGGTCCAACTTTGATAGGAAGAGGTGACGCTGGTACAGCCTCCATCAGCCTGGACAGACCTAGTCTGGTTAAAGCCCTCCCATGGGTCTGCTCTGAACTGAGGCCTGACCACTGTGATTGAAAACACCAGCCAAGAGGCTGAATATCACCCACGTGGCCTCAAAAGGAACCAGCAGGAAGGTCCCATAAGGCCTCTGTAAATGCCTCCCAGATGCACAGCATATTCTGAATGTCCGTCTTGGTTTCGGCTGACTGCTGGCACCACGGACAGTGCAGCCACCTACCGAGTACAATGCCCTCCTGTAACAGAAAGCCAGATGGCAAGGCCAGATGATGGATCACCACCAATGTTTGGATGATCCATGAATCTCATGAAAACAGCAGAGATTTTAATTCTGCAGAATATTTTACCTCCTGGACCATATGTTGTGTTCTCACGCTGCACGGGTTACCAAGCATTTCCTGTTTGCCTACAATGTGCCCACCATCATAAAACCTCGAAGAGCCTGGCCACTGCAAGAGTCTTGATCACCACAAAGGTAGAGGAAATGAACATTTTAGACGAGAGAATAATTTTATTCAGTGGAAGTCTGGCTTGTATAAACAAGTTCTGTTTTCTCCTGAATGCCTCCTACTCGAACAGCTCCAGAGTATTTGGGGCACAGGATGCCTGTATTTTCTTAATCAAGCTCTAATTCAAAGCATAGCTGGGGCCACTCTGTCCTGCCTCAGTCTTGAAAGCAGAGGAGGAGACAGGAGACCGATTTCAGAGTCACAGTCACGGTCCACCCAAGCAGAGTAACCATAACCCCATTCATCAGTTTAGGATTTATTTCTAAAACTGGCAAATGAAGCCCAGTTGTCCCAAAGAATCATTACTAACTAAACCCTAATCCAAACTAAAAATATTTGCATGCATTTTATATTTTAAATCATCATGACCTGGCACAGCTTCTTATTTGAAAAACAAACAGAAGCTTAGAGACTAACACTTGCAGGGAGGTAAGGATTCAAAAGAGAAACACTTGTTATTGTTAGAGATACTCTCACCTAATATGTGCTGAATCTAGCTTAGCATTCCCACAAAATGTGCTGGTGTTAAGACTTCTTAAATCCCTGAGACAAAAGAAAAAAATGCTGTTTAGAATAAGAAAGAAAGGAGAGAAAAACATTTTTATTAAGCAACAAAAATGACGTTATTGAGGGAGACAGGAGAAAAGATAAAATACAAAGTTATCTTAAAGTCCTGAAACAATAGCTGTTGGCAATAAGATGGTGTCTGTCAAAATAGTACATTTCTTCCTGAGTTGCTAAGGGCTATGTGACAAAAGAAATCTGAGAATCACTAAATCCATTGTAAGTAACTTTGGGGAAAAAAATATGCTACTTCCAGCGGACCCTGGCTTCAAGAAGGCAAGTCACACTATATATACAGCTGTCCAGCCCATTCTTACTTCCAGTTTTACCTGCTACATAAGCAGTGAAGATTATTTCCCCATTATCTACTTCAGGATGGTGATGATTTTAAGAGACTAAAGGTAAGAGAGGCACCAAGAAGGGAATACTGACTCTAGCTGATTCTCATGACTTTATGAAATATCTTATTTCATTAAAAAAAAAAAAACTATACCAATACCATAAGTTTCAATCTGTAAAATAGAAAATGTCAGGTGAAGTGACGGCCTGGAAAAATTGAGAAAGCAGAGTGGCTGGTTTTGAGCTTTACATTTATCAGGCGTGTTGAAATGAGTGACAAAGAACTATTCTATCCAGAATCCCCCACTTTATTTTTAAGCCTGGAAACTGGTTAGTCATATCTATACCGAACACTTCCTGTCCGGGGGCACAATGATGGCAACAATGTGCCAAGTTTAGTAGCTGCCTACATTTAGTCAATTGAGTCATTCATGGAATAAAAAACAGCATCAAACATTAAAAACAGAAATCTGACTAACTGAAGCTTTACAAGATATAGAAAGAAAACAGGTTTGACTATGTCCCAAAATAGGAATAGATGGGCCATGAAAAACAATTTAAAAAGAGAGTATTACTCTAACAGACTACTTGCTGGTAGTTACCATGCTATTCTAGCACTGCTATGAGATATACCCACTAACAACCTTCAGATTAAACAGTCCAGTGGACATTCTACATCTTCATTTACAAAAATGCCTAAAGACTGCAGAATCTGTCAAGGAATGAAACAACAACAATCAATTTATTCCTGTTTTTCTTTTAATTTGATCTAATTACATCTTACAGGAAGGGCTACCTGAAAATATTAAAGAAAGTAGAATGCGTAGGGCATGAAATAAAGATCAGGAAATGTAAACTTAATCAACTGATCTAACACCATAATGTTACATTAAGAACCCATCTTTGGGAAAGAGAGGGAAAGTACCAAGGACTGTAAGAAGGACCCTTTCACCAGTTACCCTGAGGGTTGTGTTGGGTTTCAGGCCTCTCCCCAGAGCAACTGAATTTCCCTGATTAACTCTTACATGTGTCCAAACAAACCAGGTGGGTTTCCACTGCTGAGAAGCAACTGTACACCGCACCAGCCCCCTCACCCCCACCCTAACCACACACACACAGGGGGCGACCCCAAAGCCTGCTGGCCTGGGTGGCAATGCCTGGAATGTCAAGTAATGGCTCCTGTACTTCTAGGGTTATCAGCTTGATCATCAAGTCAGAGTTGAATGAGCCAAATAATTTAAACCAGTTCTGCCCATAAAAGCCCTCCGCCTCAAATTCTTCAGGCAGTCTGCTTACCATCAGACTTGCTAAAGCGTGAACCCCCCAGAAGTTAGGATGGCTTTACTGGGAGAGGCAGATGGCTCTCCGTCCCTCCAGTGTCGTTCTTCAGAAGTTCCCCGGCCTTTTGGATGGCCCCGTATGGCAGAAAGCCCTGCAGTGATTCCCCCAGCCTGCTGGCATTGCTGCTTTTCTAATACATTATCTGTTACTTGCAAGCTTTTTGAGGAAATCGCTTTCATGTAAGAAAGCCACTAGAAATCCGAGCCAGCACAACACAGCCCTGGCTTCTGACTGGCCACCACTCAGCCGTTGGAAAAGCAGGAGCATTCCTCAACGGCAGGGTCTTGTTTATGGGCCCCTGCGTTCATCCTGCCTGAGAAGACCTGGGTGCTTCTGTGTCCCCCAAATGCCATGATTCCATTGGCTCCTGTCTGCCCTGTACTTTGGAGACCAGCACACCACCATGCCTCCCGTTCACTGCAAAATCAAACAAAATAAACCGACCTCCCAACCTTCTCTCCCGGGTCTCCTGGACCCACTGCTGCTCACCTGTCTAGCTGGGCACAAGCTCTGTTTGGTGTTTCATTTTACAGTTATTTCCTTCCCCTTCCTTCCTCTCTCCCCACGCCTACCCTCTCCCTGGGAGGCTCGGCAGCAGGCCTGGATCCCACCCAGCATCTCCAATCTCCCACAGTGCCCACTCACTATTTTTTCCTCATCATTCTCCTGAAATTCTGAAGCATGCCCCATGGCCACTCCCTCAGCTTCCCTGGCTGTTCCGGCTTCCCTGCTCTCCCCTCAAGGGAGGTGTTACTGGCCCCTTATGTCTGCCTCCTTGAAAACTCTCCTGGCAGATTCCTTTAATTATTGTTGCCTTTCTCTGAGGAATGTGAATCTAATCTTTGGACTTGAGACATTGTGGAGGGATGCAGTTTCATTCTAACTATGTCATAACTGACAACCCTAATTTTAACCCTCGAAAGGTGAAAATGGTTTCATAAATGCATTACAATATGGAAGACACTCAGAGCACTAGTATTTTTTTTTTTTTGTATAATTAATCTACAATTACATGAGGAACATTATGTTTACTAGGCTCCCCCCTTCACCAAGTAGCCCCCACAAACCCCATTACAGTCACTGTCCATCGGCGTAGTAAGACGCTGTAGAGTCACTACTTGTCTTCTCTGTGTTGCAAAGCCCTCCCCGTGCCCCCACCCACACTATACATGCTAATCGTAATGCCCCCTTTCTTTTTTCCCCGCCCTTATCCCTCCCTCCCCACCCATCCTCCCCAGTCCCTTTCCCTTTGGTGACTGTTAGTCCATTCTTGGGTTCTGTGAGTCTGCTGCTGTTTTGTTCCTTCAGTTTTTTCTTTGTTCTTATACTCCACATATGAGTGAAATCATTTGGTACTTGTCTTTCTCCACCTGGCTTATTTCACTGAGCATAATACCCTCTAGCTCCATCATGTTGTTGCAAATGGTAGGATTTGTTTTCTTCTTATGGCTGAATAATATACCATTGGAGCACTAGTATTTTACTTGATTCAAATAACTGTACAGAAAGAAAAACTTCTTGGGGACAAGCCCACCCCTCTCTGCTGTTTACAGCATGTGGAATGAGGGCTTGCTACTCAGGTGAATGTCTTAGGCAGGCCATGGATGGGTCCTGTCTTTGGGTGTGATTGTAAGTCTGCTTATTTACACAGTTCCTCCTGAGTGAAGCTGTCTAATCACCGACACAAGCATTATCTCATTGGTTCTCACGAGGGACACGCCATCTGCATATTTTCACTGGTGTGACAACTGCTTACCACCTCAGGAGAAATTAAACATTTCTTAGGGAGGCTCAACTTATTAGTGTGGCCTAACTCCTATTTAATAAGACTAAAGCCCTAAGAGTTGCAGCTTGAATGTCAAATCTAGTGTATCGCTGGCAGAAGAATCAGCAGTTTTCCAAGACATGCACTCCCGTCCCAGGAAATAAAAACATGAAGGGAGAGGAAGGGGAGGCAAAAGGGAAGGGAGAAAAAGTCTCCAATTCTCAGACTGGCCAAAGCTTTTTCCCAGTAGAAGAGCCGGGTTCAATCTCCCACCTAGATCTACTTGCTGCCCTCAGGCACCAGGGCCGAATTCATGGGATGCCCAGAGAGAGCGGGGAGATGATGGGTATGGGGATCAGGAAAGGAATCTGCTGGCAGCCAGCGCTTAACGGTGTGCACAGGAGGTGTGTGCAGGCGATGACCACCTCCCGTCCTCGGGAGGCCAGGCCTCTGCTCCCAGCTCAGGCAGTCACTGCGCGGGCCCCACCTGCCTCCCTCACGCCCACCAAGTACGGACGGAATGCTGGTGATGTGTCCTCATGCCCCAGCAGACAAGCTCCTCAAACCCAGGCTCCCAGCTTTGCCGAGGCCCCAAGAGAAGGCAGCACATTACTCTTCTAGAGAGCCCCCCTTAGACAGGGCCGACCGCAGCTTCCACGGCCCTGCTCTGTCCTTGTTTCCCCTGCCTCTTGGGTTACTCCACCTCTGCTGCCTAAACTGGTTGCATTTCCCTCTTTCCCTTGTCAAAGTGGGCGTTCTCAGAGGGTAAGTCCCCTGCCCTCTCCTCTCTCTTCAGTCTTTCTCTCAGGCATCACAAAAGGGAATCAAGTCTCCGCTCTGGACTGGATAGTCACACACTTTCCTGCCCAGGTGCCTTTTACCCAGGCTGGTCCTCGTCCCCAGACAGACCCGCGACTCCTGCCGGCATTCCTAAAGCACTCTCTGCTTCTGCCCTCTCCCAGCTCTCAACTCCCCAGGTCCTCACAATTATTGTTTCCCTCCTAGAAGGCATCTTGGGCACGTTTCAGACTAACATCAGTACCTGCGTTTGTCTAACAAGGAAACTGAAGTTCAGAGAGAGAAGACAGTGACTGAAGGCTGCACAGATGACCAGGGAAAAGGCAGGCACAGAACAGGCTTCCTGATGCCCAGGGCCTTGTCTGTTGCCCAGTGTCCCACTGGGCAGCCTGGCTTCTAATCTGGCTCCGTGTGGTCCCCCAAGGCCTTCAAGAACCCGCCACTCCACATAGCTGGAAACATCCTACTTGACTCTCCTCTCCTCTGCTCCTTCACGAAGGGCCCAGCCAAAGCCCCAGCAGGTCCCTCTGGGAAGCAGGTGCCGCCATGGTGGCGCTGGGTGAGCACTCCCTCCTCTAGATCCTCACAGGGCCCTCTGCCTCATCCTCTCAGCTCCCCACCATGCGTCTGTCCTGTGAGTACACACATGCTGTGTGAGATGCCCCGAGTCACCGGTTCTTAGAAGGCAGGGCCCTCTCTGCACACACGTCTCTGCTTCCCCAGCCCTGCACAGGCAGTGCTGTGCCGGTCAGCCTTTGCTGCCGTGAGTACCTGAGGCCCAGGGAAGTCAGCAGTGGCTGAGGGAGGGGGGCTGCGCCCTGGCAGCAGAATCTACTGGACTCTCCGTGGAAGCAGAACAGCTTGTGCTTCTGGGGACACCTCTGGGCCCCAGCTCCTCATACCTGGCCAGGTGAGCTGGCACCAAGCATAGGTGGGACATCACACTGGAAGGACAGTCCATGAGATGCTTTTTTCTCTTCTTGACAGTCAACCACGACATGAGCAGATGAAGTCTTAAGGCTTCAGGAGCCAAGCGGTCATGGTCACGCAGAGCGTTCCACTTACTTAGTGGTCTCTTTGCTCCACCATTTCCTTGAGGGGATTTGGCTCCTAGCTATTTATAAAATCAGATGTCACTACAAAGCTGGAGAGTGTACTCCCATGTATGTCCACAGACGATTTATAGACACAAACACAAACAGCCATACATCTTTAAAACCATAAAAGCCACGAGGTGCCCACCTAGAAACACAGGCCTCACACAGCCCAGCAGATTCCCAGGGCAGCACTACCTCAGCCATGCACAGCCCACTCAGCAGGCAGTCACTCAGGACACACTACAGCTCTACGTCGGACTCTTCCTTGAGGTCCTTAAGCCCTTAGGACAAGACCTAAGCAACTGCTCTTCCAGGTGTCTCGGTCAGCGGCTGGGGGCCCCACAGCCATTTCACTCCTTTTCTACCCAAAGTGTCTGACTCCCAGAATGCACCAGACCTGTGAACCCTGGGGAAATCCAGGCTGTGAGATGCCCATCTGCTCCTGCAACAGCATGTCTGGTGTCTGAATGCCCACGTCCTTCCCTCCCACACACATGCATGCATTCTCCCCAAGGAAGACTGTTCCTGACCAATGAGTAGCCTCAGTCGCTAATTCTCCTGAATGAATGATGTTCCCAAAGGAATGAAAACAAGTAACTCACTATTTAAGTGCTTGCTGCTTGGCCTCCCGCTTGCAAAACCAGGGATCTAGTAGGCTCTATTTGCAGGGTCAAATTTTACTTCATAAAGCTGCCTCATCTTTTACTCTACTGAGTGACACGTAGAAGACGGTGGAAGAAGGCATCTCCATGTGCTCAGCCATTCCATTCGGGTTTGGTAAATTGCCCGCACAGGTAGTGATGACACCTGGATGAACATATTAGGTCTGTCCTGCTTCAAGGAGATCTCACTCAAAAACACAGAATATGAAAACCTTTGTTTGCAGAATTTGTTTGCCAAACAGGCACAAGGGCCTGGACATCACCTCTCTGGGCCTTGGGTCCTCATGTCTAAAATGAAGAGATAATTTCCAATAAAAGGACCTGCAAAGTTGCTTTTAATTCTAAATTACGGTGATTCTATTTGTATTTGTAGGGGAGCCATTTTAATTGCAAAGGGCTTCTCACTGCAGCTCTTCCTTAACTATTACAGATATATATATATATATATAATATATATATATATATATATATATATATAAAATGACTTGATTATTTTTAAAATTCAGCTTATACTCTCTTTTTAAGCACAACCTGCTACACGAAGGAGAGGTACACAACCACACTCTCAGCACTGTTTTTCAAATGCTTTCCAAGTTGTTAGCATCTTCCTTACACAGATGGAAATGTTGACAAATACATGATTTGTGGCAAATCTAGTAACTCTGTCCGAAATGAAATCACTGGGTCCTGAGATGGCTAGACCCTATCACATTGTTTTTCACCCACCCACTTTTTGGCTACTTCCTGGATTACCAACAGCCAGGAACAGGGAATTTACTCAACCCTGTTATCCCAATTATTCAATAGCATCAAAATTCAGGGACAAGGAATGTGCTATACTATTCCATCTGATGGAAATTTCAGAAGTGAGGAAGAGGCCCAAATATACTTAAAGCTTACAGAGCTGGGGGGGGGGGTTGGGCAGATCAGGTTATCAGCGATGTCCATGGTAGAGGGGACAGTACAGAACAGATCTCTAAATGGATTTTCCACGTTACTGCTTGTCAGCACATGGGACTCCGAGGCTAATGACTACATAAAAGGAAACATAATCCCATCAGAGTCCAGTGTTTTACAGTGTATGCTGTACCTTGTACATTATACATGACATCAAGGTCAGCCACACCAGGCATCATGCATTTCACCTGCTCTTTCCTTTTCATTCCCTCTGCAAAGGGCTGGGGAAGAGAGGGGTCAGGGAGAAAACTGGAGCAGTAATGCTTAGCGATGAACACTATTATATATGCTGCTACCCCAAGTGAGGTAAAGCAATGAGGACACTGCATGGTGTGGCAGCTTATGTAATAATCCTATTGGGCTTTTTGATGATAGAAGAAGATATGAGAAGGTCGCCACTACAGAACATTTGAACTTTTCTATGATAAACACTCTGTCATGTACTGGTCCCATTCTTTCTGGTGGAATTCTCTAGTTCATGTCTCTCTGAAGAGCTGTAATCCCTAGGAAGTGCGTGATACTGACTACAGGGTCCCTGGAAGGTTCTGCAAGGCTGGCTGCTGGCACAATGTATTTGGGGGCAGTATTCACACACACCCCTGCCCTGGCATTTGACTGACCTCAGTCACTGGACTGGCAAACTAACTGATCAGAATAGGTTCCCTGAAAGCCCAACAGAGAACTGGGGACCTCAGCTATAGCAGACTCTGGGGAGGTGGACTCAAGGTAACCTGGATCCCAGAGAAACTACTACAGAAGCACCGAGGAACACATTAGGCACCTGATAAATGGTATTTAAACAGAGAAGGGCTACAGTTGAGAGTGTGAATGCCTGTGCATATTCCCAACAAATTAATATCTTATCAGGGGATCAGATGAATTAACTGAGTTGAACACAACTGTGCTGAGAATCACTCATTTGCGTATACACACCCTGCAGAATTTGAAGAAACATGAAACTCAGTGGATGCTGCAGTCACCCATGGTGGTAACAACACACACATAACTGAAGCTTGTTTCACATTGGTGACCAGGGAAGTTCACATTCTTTGTTCTCAAGCTGGCCACCAGCCCAGGAAGTGAGGTCCCTCTCTTGTCCCACAGGTATTTGGGTCCCTCTCACTGCAGGGGGGCTCCAGGCACCTCCTACTCAGTCCTGTGGGCTCCTCCGTCTCCGGCATCAGCGGGTGAAGGAAGCACTCAGGACTTCCACAGGGGTCCCTGAATGGCTGAGAAAGATGCAGGGCCTGGGACTCTTCCCTGTCCCCTCTAAGACACCTGTCTCTCCACTCCTAGCTTCCCCAGCTGGGGCACAAGCCAACACAGGACCACAGACAGCAGCCGCCTGAGAGCCAAGCTTACTTGAGGACAGGGGAGGGCAGCTTTTGGACATTCCTGAAAGTACCACGTCAGGGTTGAAAGCACAGGCCCTATGGTTAGTCAGCCTCCACTTAAACCCTTATGTCACCTTTTCCAGCTATAAGGTTTTAGGCACAGTTTTTAATCTTTCAGAACTTCAGCTTTCTTAATGGTTATGTGGAATGAACACAAAGGGTTATTATACAAGTATTAAATGAGATAATACACATAATCAGAAGCTCAGCACTGCATCTTACACACAGAGGAGCTCAATACATTTTACTTTCAAAACTGTTTCTGCAGTCTTCAAGGCAGTTTGGGGTGCTGGCAAGCCACTGTGGGCCCTGATTCCAATGATCAAAGACACATGCTCGTCTTCCCTCTGTCATTAAGAGTACTCTGCTGGAGAATTTAGGAAAAGCTGAAAAGGTTTGGCCTCTGGGTTTAAAGGCACTATTGCCATAAAGTGAGGCTGGCCAACTTCTAAGCATGCTCTAAAAGGTTTCGTCATGTCAGGTAATCTCATTTAAATTGATTAATTAATTTGATAATGCTTTATTAGGCCCTCTTATAGGGAACGCCCTAGGTCAGGGAACAGGGCTATATATTAAAAAAAGGTATAGCTCTTTCTATCAAAAAGGCCATAATTAAGTGGCGGTAAAGAAAAAGAAAAATAATCCCATGATGCAGGGAAACATGGCATCTCTGAGGGAAGAACAAGGTGTCTGGTGGATACCCTGAAAGAGCATGTACGCCAAACTGGGTCTGCTTGGAGGCAGTACCCACGTGGAGAGAGGTCACCCCAACAAAGGAAGGAGGAATTGCTGACATGAGAAGTAAATAATCAGGGCAACACCGGCATTGGACGGCCCTGTTCAGCAGTGTGGAGATTTGCTGCTGTTTGGGGACCCTGCCAGAGCTCCCTTCCTATTCCTGGAGAAGCCCTCGTTTTGCAGGGGGTGGCAGGAGTCAAACCCTGAGCTCCCTCCCACTACCAAAGCTGGAACCGGAAGATCCCTCCCACGGGCAGCCAGGGGCAGGTCCACAGGGTAGCACTGATGAATCAGAAGGCTTATTTCTGGGAGTTCTGAATGTCAAGGATGACCAAATAGTCAGCCACATCTGCAGTCCCAGCAGTGGCAGAACTGAAAAATCCCGAGGAGGGGAAAGCCGTGCTGAGGTCCTCAGGCAGCTCTGGGGACATCCCTGGCTGCACTTCTTGATGCATTTCAGAGGCTACTCCTCCTGCCTTTTTGTGGATATGTGAACTATCCAGTATATGTCCAATAAATTCTTCAGCATATGATGGCAGGAATCAATTTCTATTTCTTGCATGAACCCTGATGGCAAGAGGTAATAATCATCAGGATACAAATGCTGAGGGCTTGAACCAAAACAGGGGACAGGGTCAAGGACAACTTGCACATTTGTAGTTTGGAAGCCAAAAATAGAGCAACGATACTCAGTGAAAATATAAAGGGAGGATGAGTACGTGAAGAGTAAGAAATGATGGGCTCAGTTTAGACTTGTTGGATTTGACATTCATGACCTACATGACATTCATGGAGCTTACCAGGCAGCTGGCTGTACAGATGGCTCTCAGAGGAGCCCAGGCTGGAGGTCTAGGGGATCAGAAATAGCTATAAAAATGAAGGGAAATCAGGAGAGCATAGTGTCCTACGAACCAAGAAAGAAGTTGAGGATTGCAGGGACACTGGACTCCTAGGGCCAAATGCTGCAAAAAGAGAAGGCCAAGTGAGATCAGGACAAAAATATGAATGCTGGGTCCCTGGTAACTGCAGCACCTGGGAAGTTATGTGACTTTGGTGATTTCACTGAAGTGGTGGAAAAAAAGACGGGCTTCAGTGAGATGAATGCTGACAAAAGAGTGAGAAGTTAGGAACTATGCAAGAGTTAAAAAAAAGAAAAGCCAGGTTCATTTTAAAGAAGAGATAAATTGGACAAAATGTTGCAGGCTACCTTTAAAGAATGTAGATCATTCATTCATTTTATAAATATTTAATGATGACCTCTTGCTGCATAGGTCTTAAGAGAAAAACTGTGGATACAACAGACATGGTCTTGCCCTCAAGAGCTTGTGGTCTAGAGGGGAGGTGCTAATCCATGTGCCAGCGAGGAAAAGAAGGTGCTCTGAGAGAAGGCGATATGGGATCCTCATTTAGCTTGGAGGTTCTGAAAAGGCCTCTCCAAGGAGCTGATCAGGGAAAGGGGGTCAGGTGAGGAGAAGGACATTTTGGGCAGCAAGTCCAGCAAGTGCCAACACGCTGAGGTGGGGAGCTTGAGCAGGTCTCTACGCAGACGGGAAGGAGCGAGGAAAGACACTAGGCCGACTGAGGAGGTGCGGTGAGGAGCCCCAGGTGCAAGGAGGGGCCCTCCTTAGCAGGCAGGACACCTGCTCCACAGACCCTGGGAGGGTGGGTGTGGGTGAAGATGAGTCTGTCAGTCTGGGAGTAGGAAGTCCAGGGAGTTGTCTAATAGCTGATGTTTTTTCTTTGTGAGGTAGCAGGCCTGGTGAGGCAAGAGAGACCTGGGCGAGGTGGTGGAGGGAAATGCCGTATGGGCAGTGCAGGAGGAGCCACGCATGCTCATTCTCAGCTCAACTCTTTTTTTCCCCAAGCCTCACAGAGCAGCCTCTTTGACGTGCCTTTCTCACGTTCTGGTACCTGAGCTCCAGTGACCAGGACATAGCAGCCTTGGACCCTCTGATGCTCAGCATTAGCAAGGTCCTCAGAGATCTTAACTGCCACCCATTTTCTCCTCTTTCATAATTAAGTAATTCACTCAACAGGAAGCAACTAATTGTCAAAACCATGGTCATCAGCCAATCTCCTCTGGAGGCTCCCATCCTCTGCACAGTGTTGGTAGACCCCTTGCAGCGGTCCCCCACCTTTTAATAAAGTGGATTTCTTCCTTCATTCTCTTGCTTTCCCATTTATTTATGCCTGGGTATCTTAAATTCATGCAGCTTTTAATAAGAGGCCTGGGTTATTTTTCTCTGTTTCATACCCAAGCACAATCACCTATTCAGTTGTAAGGAGGCAGAACTAAATCAATTCTTTGGGAGGTGGCTACAGACCGAGGATGGAGGTTCAGCACTCCTGGCCCAGAGTCAAGTTCCTTCTAAGCTATGACAGCTTAACAATATCCCCAGTCATTTGCTTCTACATCACTCACAAACCCAAATATGTCAGCCTCTAGGGACTTCTGATCCAACTTGATACTTTTTTTCAGATTCAGCCCCAAAGAAAATATTCTAGTTTCTCACTGTGGTTCAGAAAAACGACTTACAAGTATCTCCCTTTACAGCAAATCAGGCACAAAGCATCGGAAGACAATTTTCTTGCAACGCAGACATTGTGAAGAGTGGTGGTAATAACAATGTCTATCAGGAGGGGAAAGGATTAGTAAAGGTAGAGAAGTAAGATAACACAGAGCAGCACCTTTTGTAGACAACTGAGTGGTGGGTGGTAGGCAAACAGGATTTTAGATCACAGCTAATAAATACCCAGCCTTGCAAGAACTGCCCAGCAGGCACGCGTGCGCAGACACACTCATCCTTTATTTCCTAGCAGAAGCTACAAAGATTCCATTAATAGTGTATTTGAACAATCTCCTTCAGAGTTATTCCATATTCTACCCTAATTGCCATGAATTTAAACCTGTAGCCCCTGATGTTAAAGAAATACTCTCAGTTTTCTGTAAAAAGCGCAGAAACCAGAGAATCTGCTCAAGCACTGTAGATGGTAAATGAAAAGCAAGGGGAGGTAAGGCGAAGACCAAGTAGGGAGGGAACCATTAAGGGACGCATCATACTCAAGTCCCAGGCTTACAACTGAGGAGCTGAGCAGGAGGGCAGAATGTGTATTATCTATTTGGGGATATTGTTTTTCCACTTTCTCCCCCATTCCCTCTTTATCCCCAAAAGAAAAAACACACCTAGGAGAAAATACCAAGGTAAATGTTACTTGTAATCCACATAAAGTTCACCACTGGATTCTCTCAGCCAATCATTTCCTATTTGCCTTGGACTACTTTTGACTTACTATAAACTGCTGTTATAAGACAGAAAAGAAAAGCACCCACCAGCTCACAGCACCATCAGGACTGAGGCCACAGCAAGGAAACATTAGTCCCCCAAGCTCCACATAAAGCCAAAAACAATGCTCCTGGCTGTCATTTTTCACTCACACCAGCCTGTATTTCTATTAAACAAGCCTCTTTTTTTATTGACTGCTTCCCTCACACAGCATAATAAGGTAAACAACAGCCCACAGAGACTATATTATGAAACACAGAGCTTTACTGGGAAGGGGAGTCTTAGTAAAAGAGGGCAAGTTTCAAGGGATCTCCCTAACTGTGTCTACCAAATGGAGAAAAGATGGGGCGCCTCTGCTCCTGGGCTCCCAGCTCCCAGCGGCCGCAGTGATTGACTTGAAATTTACCAGTTTCCCAAGAGGCTACTTGAAAAGTAATTTCACAATCTTGAACAGTCTCCTCTCTTACTCTCCGATTTTCCCCAACTCTCCCCACTCCCACCCCCACTGACAAGAGGACTTTTGTATACACGAAGTTTCAGGAAACAAAGCATACAAACACTCATACACAAATAAACTTCGCGAACTAACACCAGCGTATAATTGTGTTTTGGTTGGAGCCTTTCCAGCCTTGTCACCCGTTCTCTGTTAGGACTGAATGAAACCCTTTGCTTTGACAAAGTTAGGAACAAACTCTTCTCAGTTTCAAGCTGCACGAGGCCGCCCACATCTCTCTCAGCCCCCCTAAGCCCCCAAGAAAATGAATTCGCTGCTGAAATGCCAGCAAGGGAAAAAAAATCACAAACCAAACAACCTACTCCCCAAATAAAGATCTTTCGTTTCTCCTCCTCACCCAGCTTCCCCTTTTAGCCGGAAACCCAGGCGTTTCCAATTTCTGAAACCCTTTTCAAGGGACCCTCAACTCTTAGGGCTCTTTCAGGGGACAGGGCTCTCGGCTGTCCTGATACAGGCAGGCAGTGCTTTTCCCAAGCACATTTTGCATTCTTGGAGGCACTACGGGGGCGGTTTCGTTTCCACAGAAATCTACAGAGCAGCATTTGGTGGGCTAGCCGGGCAAGGTCCCACTGTCCCTCGCCTCCCCTGTGCGGGGCGGCCGGGTGAGAAGGGTACAGGGCTCGGCAAACTCTGCTCCAGCTGAGCTGCGAAGGCGCACGGAAAGCGGACAAAGCACCCCAGCTCACTTAAAACTCATCTGCTCCCCTACTACGCCCTCCCTCCACATTCCTCCGCAGAACTCGGCCGAACCCCGAAAAGTCAGAAGCCTACCTTCCCGGGATTCTTCTGCCTCGGAGTGCATGGTGAGAGGGGAGCCGGCTGCAGGGGCGACCGCCGCTGACATGCACTCGGGCGAGCTGCAAGTCCGCCGCGCAGCCACAAGCCGCTCACGCCGACGGAAAATAAAAGGAAGGAAAGCCACTAAAATCAAAACCTCCCCGGGGCGGGAGGCTGGTTCTAGCGCAGGGATTTTCAGGGGAAAGTTCTTCCAGAGTGACGAATCGCGTCTCAGCTGCGCGGCGGGAGTCCGCCCCCGGGCAGCGCGCCCCGGCCCGTCGCAGGGCGGAGGCGACCAGGCGCGGCGGCGGCCGGGCGCACGCAGGTGGGGCGGGGGCCCGCTGCGGCCCCACTGCCCGAGGGGCAGGCGCGCGGTGCCCTCGGCAACCGCAGCCTGGACGTGCTGCGCCGTGAAGTACGTGTGCCGGAAAGGAGCAGGCTCACCCCCGCGCGCGCTGCAGCTACACACAAATGGAACGTGCAGACGCAGTAAGACCACGCTTCTGCATCTTTGGGTGACATTTTTCGACGCCCATTTAACATTCGTTGTTTTGGGGTCTTCTATGCCCCGGAGTGAGTTGTTTAAAGCTGCTCTGTTTTGCTCATTTTTGCAGAAAAGTAACGTGGGTGTTGATCACGTGGTTGGAAGGACCCTCTCTGCACAAGCCCAAGAGCGGGGTCTTTTGAGGAAGGTGGGGAGAGCCTCCATCCCTCACCTTCGCACGGGAAACACAGCAAGCTTATTCATTCAGAAGAAGCCGGGCGAGCACTCAGTCAAATCCCACGCGGGTGCGCGACTGCTCACTTCCCCCAAAGGGCCGACCTCAGTGGAGAGCGCCGGGCCCTCCCCGCGCAACCCGCGAAGACCAGGGATAAATTCCTTCAAAATGCCAAAGGGTGGGGGATGCGGTTGAAATCCTGACAGAAGAAGGTGCTGGAAAGGCTGGAGAGCCTACCTCAATTCTGCCACAGGCTTCCACAAGTGACTGGAAGGCTTGTCACAAGTGATCAGAAGGCTTCTTAGCTTTTGCGTCGCCTTGATTTTCCCTTAGAGGAGGGGACAAGAGCTGATGCTGTTACTCCTGTCTCATGGAGGTGTTTTACAGAGCACTCATTTAATTACCAGTCTATGTCAAGAGGTCCCCAAATAACACACCAGAAAGATCGATTAGAAAATTGTGAGAAAACTTAAGTTCTTGCAATAAATGGATTTTCCAGCTGCTTTCGTTTTCCTCATTTCACATTTTTTTATGGGTACAAAACTGGAGGCACTAGGCTAAATTTATTGAAAGGGAAGGTAAGGATTTAAAGAGTCTGAATTAAAATTTATAATTTTTATGACCTCGGGCAAATTAACCTCTGGGCCTCCTTTTCCTCATCTGTAAAATGAGAATAAAAATCATATTTACTTCACACATTTATGTTTGGTATTAAATAAGATAATAAAAGCTAAATGTGATTTGAAAACCATAAAGTACTACCACAGGTTATTAAAACTATTGTGACACTGGGTTTTTTTATTTCAATATTGGGTTTGAGCACAAAAAAAGCATTTATTCACAAGCAGCATGGCTATTATAAATATTAATATAAAACCTAGGTATTAAATCACTTCCTACTGCTGAGTGATTCTAACGTGCCTAAGACAGTAGGCAGAATTTTATCTCAGTTTCACTGAAAGGCCAGGATGATGAGACAAAGACAGCCAGTCAGGAGGAGAGAAGAGGAGAAACATCTGGAAAATATCAGTGTTGTGGAGCCTTCTGGAAACTGACCTCACCACCAAAAGGTAACAAGCTGTACCCCTCTGAAAGTTGAAGTTAGCAGCGTGGCCCCTTCTGCCACACATCCTAGGTCAGGAGCTGTAAGATGTGTCCCTCCACTCAGTAGCCTCAAACTTACGGAGGAAACAGCATCATTCTGAACCCAAAGAAATGCTCCCTCACCAGTCAGAAGTGACCTTTCCTGTCCTGCCCAAGGAATCATTCTGGGAGTCCCCACTCTCCCCCCCAACCCCCACACCACCATCTGTCCTTGTCCTCCATCACGACAGCCCAGAGGTCCACAGATGTCCACCAGTGGCTCAGCGGGATCTCACCATGGCTGTGTGCTACACAGAAAAGATAGCTCCCGTTCATCTATAATTGGACTAAGAGGCAACACCTTTTCAAGGTGATGATTATGCAAATCCAGACAACTCAAATTCCAGGCCATATCCCCTATGGGCAGGACTCACTTTCACTGTCTTCTTTCAGAAAATGCCCACATAAGAATTGTTCACTAAATGTTCTTTTGCAAATCAATTATGTACAAACCACATAAGGTGTGTGAACATACATGTCCTTAATGTTCTCCTTCTTTTTACATTGGGTTCACCAGAAGGACTTCAGCCCTGCTCCTGTTAGCCAAGAACTGCTGAATGAACAGTTTGCGGGCTGCCACATCAACCTTGTAATTCAATTTAGAGTCATTTTAGCAGCTTGGTTCATCTTTGAACATTCAACATGACCCTCAGGAAACCTGGACAGAAATTTCTTTTGTATTTAAATGCAAGCCAGCAGTCACCTTGGAGGTGAATGTCCTGATCTAGCTCAAGAGCAGGGATTGCTCAGCTTATTTTAAAAGCCTGTATGTGGATAAGGATGCCCCACAGTCAGAGCCATCTGCCCCGGGCCCCCATCTGCAAAATGGTGCCAAGGGAAGCTTATTCTGTGGGGTTTCCCTGGTCTTCTGCCACTTCCAGAGAGAAACTATGTCAGTTACTTCACCTTTATTTTACTCTGCTTTTGATTCAAAAGGGGGTTATTTACTTTCCACCCCAGTGAATAATGCCCCAGTACATCACAAGGTTTGTTAGATGGAACCTGTTCACTCCTTGATGTTTCAGAAACCGTCCATCATTCTTTAGTCTGGAAATATCCTTGGAAGTCAAGGCAACAATCAATTATAGACCACCTGATACAAAATAACAGCTAACTTAGCAACCCTTCTCATTTTCTGTATATACCAAACTGCATTTAAATACTATGTTGAACTCCTATGTATGTCTAATAATGAATCTCCCACTTTCTGGGTCAAGATGGGAGAGTTAAAATGTTAGCTAAAACTCCTATGGTTTTTACACTCATTCAGGTATTATCAAATATTTCCACAGGTCACATGTAAAGGGGCCCTGCTCAACTGGAGCTCACTGGTTTAGTAATTTTGGGAAGTTTGAGCACAGACCTAGAGAACTCAACCTTCCAAGTGACCCTGATTCTAAAGAAGGTTTATTAACACCACCTCTTAACTGAACTTTATCATACAGCAGCAGAAAAATCTCCCCTTAAATAAAACCTCAAAAAAGCTTAAAAAAAAAAAGCCTAGGCTTTCTATTTACAGCTTTTTATTTTAGGCCTTTTATTTACAGGGGCCCAGATATCTGTGAAGAACAGGGAGGTCAGCAAGTTTTCAGGCCTACACAACTGAGAAGACCAGCATTCCTGGGAAGGGAAGGTGGAGTCTGTTAGGAGGTGTTGCACTCCCTGCTCACATTCAGGACTGTTGTTAAGTTCTCTACAGGGGAAAATAAGAAGCATCCCTGTAAATCAACTATATACCTACAGCTTCTAGGTCACGAGAACAGCCATTTTATCAATATTTTTATTTCTACCCTGCTGACAAGAAGGCTGAATCTGTATATTTAAGGGGAAAAAAAAGTTGTTTACTTAGTGAAAAAAGTGTCTTTCTTCTTTTGACTTGGAGGCATTCCTCAACTGTTCTTGCATTATTTATGTCTATAGCCTTGAAAGTCTTTGAAGTCTTCCATGATCTATATATAAAGCTGGCTTTCGATCTCTCTCCTATCACACAGGAAAGATCCATGTTCCTGGTCTCTCCTGCTTGGGGCTGTGGGCTTTGCATCCTTCTTAACCTCCTCTCAGACACTCTGCATTTTGCCTTCCAAAAGAGAGGTGGGGAGATACAGGTGTCTCTTTACAACCCCTCCCTGGCCCAAAGATTCTTGCACTTTGGTCATACAAAAATTTTATTTACCAGAAATGAAGAAGGGGCCGCTCAAACGACAGTGGGGTTCACTTATGTACTTTCTCAGGAAGCCAAACTCTATGCTTGCATGACCTTATGCTTTGGCATAGCTGGGATTGGGATGAGAGTGGGGACTTTGAAGGGGAGGATGCTGTTAATCAAGGGAAAAGGGTAAGGCTGGGTGAGGCCATGGCTGAGGGAGAAGGAAGCCTCCCAGGGCCCTGCCTGGGAGTTTGAAGTTTGTGATAGGTGAGCTCTCTCCTCAGCCTCCCCTGCGTTCACCAAGTCCTACATGCTCACTGATGCCCATGTGAGTGGGTAATTCTGATGTGAGCCAAGGAAGGGCTGCCTTCTGAGGTGAGCCCCAAGAGACAAGGATACATCTGGGCTACAACTGTTCCCCAGCTTTCATTGGTTGCTTTTATTTTCTCCTAACACATCTTCTTTGCTAAAAAGCTTTTAGCGCATGATTAAACACACACACACACACACACACACACACACACACTCAAAATCAGGTCTGAAAATAGTGTCTGAAAAATTTATGACCCATGGTCTCTCTTTTATAATACTTAGTAAGGATGCCTGGTACTTACATAGGGTTTATTCAGACTTCCTAATAGGCTCCCTTGGGTCATCATATACATTTTACAGGCATGTAATTAAAGGAAGGGTGGTATATGATTTGCCCAAGATCACAAATCTAAGTACAGATGACCCTTGTACAACGTGGGATGGTGGGAGGGAGAGGTGGGGGAGGCTGGGGGTGGGTGGGTGTTGGAGGCTGGGGGGGGGTTTAGGAGCACCAACCTCCCATGCAGTTGAAAATTTGAGTATAAGTTTTGACTCCCCCAAAACTTAACTGCCAATAGCCTACTGTTGGCCAGAAGCCTTATCATTAACAGAAATAGTCACTTAACACATATTTTGTATGTTCTATGTATTATATACCGAATTCTTACATCAAGTAAGCTAGAGAAAAAATCTTTTTTCAAATTGTCACCAACTTCAAAAAAATTTTCCAATGTATTTACTGAAAAAGGTCCATGCATTAAGTGGATCCGTGCAGTTTAAACCTGTGCTGTTCAAGGGTCACCTGTAATAATGTTCTTTAGACTGCAGTAAATTTAGTCTAGGCCTCCTGTCTCCTATATCCAGACTTTCTCACCCTATTAAACTCGTGTAAAAGTCACATCCTTTGTTTTGCAGAAGAATAACTCAGAGATTGCTACATGGGAGACTCCCAAATAGTCTGACTGGCCATGAGTCTAGCACAGGTTGCTCAAATTGCTGTTTGAAGGCTTAGATCACAGCTTCAAATAAAGTTGTGCCATTCTTGATATTAATGCTTTAAATAAACTATAAGCTGGATAGTTTCTATTTATTTAGCTACATGAAACTAGAAATCTTTTTGTATTTTTTTAATTAAAAGTTCAGTCAGTACCCTAACTGAACCTCCTCAGATATGAGGCTGCCAAGGGCAGGCAGGAGAGCGGCAGGCTCAGTGCACTCAGTGTGGGGGACCTGCGCCTGGTTCCTGCAAACCCAGCAGCACTGCCTCATGGGCCTTGGTGGGGGGGTGTTCCTCTTCATGCTTCTCTCACTTTTTTTCTAAAAATGGGCAAGGCATTTACTCTCTCTCAGCTTGTTTGTGCATCTGCAAAATGGGGCTAATGCCACTGTTTAACAGGGTGGTAACAACAATGAGATGAGTCAAGAATGTGACAAAACACCCACAATTATGAAGTCCCTCCTCATCACGTTTCCAAGTACTTCTGTGAAGGACAGATTGTTTAAGGTTGTGGAACATGTATTTAGAAGCCCTAAATGCTGACCCTACAGATATTCCAGATAGGTGGGGTGATTTAATGTGTCTGACAGAAAGTCAAAATAAAAGGTCTGAACTTCCTTCCTGAGCCCAGGTTAATGGGGATAACATGACAGCGGTTACAGCAGGGATTCACCAGGAAGAAGAGGCTGGGCTGAGACTGGGCGGGAAGGCAGTGTCACATCTGACCTATGAATCCCTGGCTTTCCTTCGGAAGAGTAGCAGGAGGAAAAAGCGATCAACATTCATAGTCACAGAAACTCAGGCTTGGAAGCTACCTCAGGGATGGTTTACTCTGAGGCTCTATCTGGCCAGTGAAGTAATCTCCTACACACATCTTGGGCAACAAGCATTCATCCCAAATCTCCCTGGTGACCTCTATTCACACAGACGCACTCCTTTGAAGGAATCATCATTAGAGAGTTCCTCTTTATAATGAACTGGAATTCAAGGTGAAGGGCAGTGATTGTCCAAATATTTCCACTCAAACCCCTGCCTTTACTCCTTACAGCAAGGAAATCATTTCTTTGTAAGACAAACACATATTTCTAACTGAACTGTCTTTTCCAACAACCTCGTGGAGACCCAAACTGGCTAGCGGACTGCAGCTGAATGCAATGAGCAGCCGTTATGAAGTCTCCAGCGCCAGCCACACATCTGTTGTTGATTGTTGCAAAGAATTCAGAAGCAAGTAGCTCTGGGTGAGGTGGCGGCAGCGACAATCTCTTTTCTCTTCTGCGTCCTCATCTGAGATAGAAGCTGATGCCAGCGCAGATTTGGTAACGGACCCTATGTGACTGCATCTGAGCAGTTAAGAGCTTTATTCGGGTTTCTGAATAAAATTTGAAATCCACAAGAGAACAAAAGTAGTGCTCCAGATGTGGACTTTGGACCACAGACCCCTGCCCTGAGATCCGTTTGAAAGTCCAATCCACTCCAAGTTCTCAAAATTTGATTTTTTATGTTAGTTTCTACATGGGTAGAATCTCTATTGAGGTAACACTTGCGCCAACTAGTCACCGTCTGAGAGACGGAAGAGGCTGGGAGGTGAAGCTTCAGGGCTGGACAGGCCTGCCAGGTGAAAGTCAAGGCTGAAATGCAACAGGCAAACTCAGCAGGTGGTGAAACTGTGAACCAAAGCAGAACCTACCCCCACAGGGCTTCAGGGGGAAAGTGGGAGCTGTTCTGCTCCTAGCACTGCAAGGCACAGATCAGATTTTCCATTTGAAGAGGTCAGGTTACAACCCTTAGGGTTTTCAGTTTCTCCTTAAAGAAGAACTATAGAAATACGCAATCATTACGGTTCATAAAGTTGTAGACATCATCCAAATGAATGCATTTTCTGAGAAACTGCTAATATGAACAGTGTGCCTGCCTCCTGGAAAAGGTCTTCCTATGTCCATACATTTCCTAGTAGAAACAGAAGAAAGCTAAAAATCCTAACTTTTAAAATCTGAAATTTCAACAGAATTTTTACTACTGAATTCAGCAAAGTCTGATCATATGCCATTTAACTTTCCCAATTTCAACTATGTACAATGTGCCCCAAACAAACAGAAAGAGAGAGAAAAATAATTTAAATGGTGCATCAGCCACCATTCCATTGAATGATTTTACGCTGCAGAGAAAGCATGAGATGGAGCTGGAAATTTCCTGGTCCCTCCCTGACTCTGTTTCTGCATTGCCTCTCACCCCTTGAGCACCTCACACCCTGATGATGAATGTTGCATTTAAGGTTATGTATTGTTTCATGACAAAGCACCTCTACAGACAAGTCAACTTTTTTATCTGGTCCCCAAGAAACAGTGACCTGTTTCAGTGCCAGAGGAAACACACAGGAAGTCATCTACTTACTGGAAGACAGTATGTTCTTCTCCAACCTGGTAACTTCCTAAGAGGTTTTCAAAAATAATATTGACCCCACACAATTTTTACTTCACACATAACTCTTCTGTGCTCTTAACCAAACTGGCACCTTAGCTTCTCATATGTTAGAGAGGTGTGGTCAGAATTGCTCAAAGACACTCAGGGTTTTAGCCCTGCAGTCTCCAAACTGTGTGCCATGGAACTAGGTGCATTACAGCAAACTCAGAGGGGTGTCACAGGATATTTCAAATTTTTGAGGCAAACACAGCATTATTGAACATCTCTCGACACTGCACGAACTACTAGTTCAAGCTAGTGTACAGTGTAACGTTAGATAGAGTTGTAATACTTTGGAAGACATCATTTGTTTGCAGAGCTAGGTTGCTGACTGTTGCTGTGACAAAAGGAAAATAATGAAAACATGGAGCAGGACTTTAGGGTAGTGAGGTCCCATCTGATTTCAAGGTTTGAAAAGTTGTGAAGTGGCCACTGATCAATATGAGGCCTTCCAGCTCCAAATTCACCCTTCATTACCTGCTGAGAGAAAATAACGATGGGGTTTAATATTTTTTTCATTTGCCAGCTGGCTTATGGCACAGCAAGAAAAACATCTCCTTCCTGGTTCTGGTGTGCTTATGCAGCTAATGCCTGTAAGTGTGCATTGCTCCTCCAGCACCCACACAGTACTGGCTTGTGCTGGATGGGGTGGATAGCACCACCCAGCTTCCAGAAGCTTCTGCTGGCATTGCTCTCAGGTGGTTTTGCAGCAGACTGCCTCAGCGGGAAACCTCCCCATGACAGATTTCCTCCTCATTCTAGAGGGTGGATTTTCAGCAAGTTCTACTAGCAGAGCACCACAGTGGCTTCTCTGCCGTCCAAAGAGCCATGGCCAGCCATCCCCTCTCCCACGAGGTCAGGAGTGGAAGAAAGGGAAGCTCATGCTTGGTGCTATATCCCAAACCCAGGCAGAGTGGCTGCTATTTCTCTATTCTTTAGAAATCTCTTTACTTCTTAATAGCTAGTCCTCATCAAGGTTAATATTTCTTTTTTTAAACTGTTCTCTTTTTTATTATTATTTTTAATCGGAGTAAAATACACATCACATAAAATTTACCATTTTCATCATGTTTCAGTGTACAGTTCAGTAGTATTAAGGACAGTTACACTGTTGTGCAAGTGTCACCACCATCCATTTCCAGAACTCTTCATCATGCGAAAGTGAAACTCTACCTATTGAACACTAAGTCCCCCATTCTGCAGCCCCTGACGGCCCTCATTCTATTTTCTGTCTCTGAATTTGACCTCTGTAGGTGCCTCATATAAGTGGAATTGCAGAGTACCTATCTTCTTCGTGACTGGTTTATTTCACCTAGCACAATATCCTTGAGGTTCATCCATGTGGCATGTGTCAGAATTTCCTTCCTTTTCAAGGCTGAATGATATCCCATTGTATGTATAGACCACATTTTATTTGTTGCTTCATCCATCAACGGACACTACTTGGGCTGCTTCTATCTTTTGGCAATTGTAATACTGCCATAAACACGGGTGTACAAATACCTGTTCAAGTCTCTGCTTTTTGGGCATATACCCAGAAGTGCAGTTGTTGGACCATATGGTAATTCTGTTTGTAATTTTTTGAGGAGTCACCATCCTGTTTTGGTAGTTAATACTTTTTTTATATTAAGCCTCCCTGTTCATATTATCATGTGTTTTGTCTCCTGACTGGATGCTGACTGATACATGCAAGGCCCAGCAGGGGCACACATTCCATTGGGAAGTAACGGTGGTGAAGAATGAAGTAAAATCATTGTATTTTATATTTCAATTTATGTGTATTATTTTTCCACATGGCTACAAAGTTATTAGTGCATAAATACTTATTTAGTTATTTGGACCTTGTGGCACTTAATAAACGAAACTGTTAGGTATTTCTTGTTTCCTAGAAATGACATGAAAAAGGTAGTGACACATCAAGGGCTCCAGGTGTAAAGAACAGTGGGACTCTACTCCAGCCTACATGTTTCTAGCCACCCTTAGGACCTGTCTGCATGGATGGTTCCTGAGGCTTCATCCTCATTATCTGAAGGCACAGATAGACCCTCCTGCCACACACCCACACAGCATCTTGATTTCTTCATAATGCTAAGATTTTTCTCACATGATGGTGGCTGGAAATCTATGTTCATCATTGACTTATGCTGCTCCATCTGCCCTTACTTCTAACCTCACTAGGTCTCACAATCGAAATGTTTCCTAGATACCTAGGCCTGTTTTTGCTCCAATCCTGCAGCTATTAGTCAAACTAGCATTTCTAGCTGGTTATTATCTAACAGATTTTAAGCTGATTTCCCTTTGATGAGACCATGGGTTGAAAATGCAAATACCCACCGAGGCTAGAAATACAGCCATTCATACCTGCCGCAACTACTGGCTGCTCAGGCCTTACACCCGTGAAGGCAGCAGGGATAAGCAGGCTCTGGGCCCAGGATGTCAGAGGGCACATGGGCCTCTCCCTAAGAAAGCCGCCGCAAGGTGAGTGAGGGTGAACAGCGCTCCTAGTGGCTAAATCATGAATGTGCACCCCCAGTATTTGAAAAGCCAGTCATTGAGAAACTCTTTGACACTTGTTTTCCAGTAACTGGAGGTTACTGGAAACAAACCTTAGGAATCATGACACACTGTACAGCCACACTGTGGGACCAGCTGCTTCTGGCATATATTGCTTCTAGGTTACACCCCCCACCCCCAGCCCCACAAAGTCTCACTCAGGCCCCAAGTCCACCATAAAGCCTACTGAAGCCCAGTGATCATGTACTATAGAGTCCATAATCTTCATGCTCATTGTCTTCTGAGGCAGATTTGCAAACTATTTAAAACAAGAGATTATACTTTGTGGATTTTTTCTCCTTTCTGGAGAGCAGAACATGTTGGATCCTTTGAAGGCACTATATAGCTAATAAAATCATCATTTAATTATTTCATAATATTGAATTATGACATGTATGAGTAAGCTTAATTTCCCCCTGCCCAAAAACTACATTAAAAGGAACTGTATCCATAAATATTTCCTATCTTCAAACAAAGAAAACAAGAGAAGAAAATTTGCACTGCATCTGGAGGACTGAAGCTGGTAATCTATAACAACCCATAAATCTAGCAGGCTTACAAAAAAAAAATCTGTCAGATAAAACGCCAAGAAGAAAATAATTCTGACAGCTGCAAACCTTCTGTTTTACAACATGCACAGAATGGACGCACTTCCTTTTAACATCCTCATAAACAAAGAGTGCTGAGCAAATGCAAACATCCCCAGTAGAAGCTAGTAGAGTCTAGGCTTCAACTAATGGACTGTGCTTATCTTTATAGAGGCAACCTCCCCAGGCACCCAGCAAGCCCACCTCAGTTGTTCTAGGAACCATTAGGAAGATGGATTGAACAAAATTCCATGTCAGTTGATGGAATTCCCAGGGCCAGCAAGGTACGAGAAGCAGCAGCCCACATTAAAAGAGCTGCAACCTCACCGTCCTCAGTGTGGGAGTTCTGTTTCCTTTAGGTTAAAAACTAACATCCAGCACTGGGCCACCTGAATATATAAATATACCAATAAATCCCAGATGGGAATTCTAGACATCTCTTTACTCAGGCGTGGACTTCTCTCAGGCGACAAACATTCTACTCAGCAAGTGTCTCAGGAATGAGCTGCCCTCAGAGACTGTGTTTACAGTATGTTGTCTTTTCCAAAGCCACTTTGGGACCCATCGTTACACAAAGTGTAATTAATTTTGCCATCTGTTTTCTTACTGGAAGAAATTAACCTGTGGATGTGAAAAGGTAGTCCTCTCGTTGTCCCAAATACCCTTTTATCTGGACCAGGGGAAGGAAAAAGTATCCCATTTGCCCACAGTCTCAAATTCTGAACCAGCAATCAAATTTAGAACTAAACAATTTATGTATTTAAATTAAGCTGGCAATAATTAGTACAATTTATCAGGCACCCACTGCATGCTAGCTATTATGCCAGGCACACTGCAGAACATCTCTCTACTCCTACCCCATCTCTGCAAGGTGATATTTTCTAGCCCATGAAGTACTTCTGTACCTCGCCGTGCTACTGACTCTAACAATCCTGTAAAGAAGGAATCTTGGGTATTACTGGCTCTGTTTGTTTCTGATGAGGTTACAGACCTGCAGAGAAATTAAGGGGCAGGCCCAAGGCCAGCTAGCTAGGACTGAATGTGAACTGAGACTAGAATGTGGGTCCTCTGACCTCATTCCTTGCTATTTTTCTCTACACTTTGGTGTCCCTGACTGAGAGGAGCACGAATAATTTTTATCTCAAGGCAAACATGCCACATGCTCCTAAAGAAGAGGGATGTGGAGCAGCAAGAGAGGTCAGACCACAGAGCTAACTGGGAGGCCCTGAGCCTGGCTGACTAGGGGGAGGAGTGAGCCAGACATTAATAGAAAAGGGGAAGGCCAGAGGAAGAACAGGTGTGGCAAGGGGGAAGGGTAGAAGTTCTACTTCACACCTCTCAGACTGAGCAGGACAACCTCTTCTCTGAGGCCAATTTCCCACACAGACAGGGCTTTTCCAAGGACCACTGCTGCTTCTAGAAAGCTCACAGTTTTTGATGGAAAATTTTCTAAAGTAGATTGCAAAGAATATCTCCTCTCCACTGAGGAGAAACCATGGAACATACCTTATTTTATTTTTTACAGAGTAGAGTATTGTTATTAATCACATTCTTCTGTAATACAAATACAAACCTACTTTTGCTCATGAAACCCTGCCTAACAGAGGTGTCCTTTTTCATTGTTTTTACACCCAGGCAATAACTCCTATTCGATTTCAAGAGACAAGAAGATGCGAAAATCTCTGTCCCAACATATAGATCTACAGAACAGATGTAACGCTCTTAATATAGTAGAGTCATAAGGAGGGACTAAAATCAGTAAAATGACTGCATATAATTAAAATTGTCTTGAAAATTCCTTAAGTGGCCCAGAAAGTACTGTACTATCTTCAGTTTTATATCTGTCTACACAATATGTGTAATTTTCTCTCTTTAGTCTATGTTTCTCTACAGCTGCCAATCAGATATTTGAGCTCTTCCTCTATGACGTACATAAAATCATTACTACCCAGACTTGCCTATTCTCCTGAACAATGTGTTTCCCATTCGGTTGGTGATCAGACCCTTTAAAACTCATCCACTCCATTGGTTTCATCACTTGGTCAACAAAAGTGTTGCAGAGAGTTACCGCCTGGTCGTGAAGTGGCTAAATGTGAATGGTGCAGAATTCCTGATGCCTGTCTTCTTCCACGGGGTCAGATGTCACTTTGCACTGACAGCATCTAACAATCCCTCGACATCTTCTAACTGGAGGCCCAAGGGACCCAGGGAGAGCCACAGGGCGATGGGGGAAACCGGGGGCCCCCTGTCTGCTCTAGAGGAAGTGGCAGATGCCACTGTTCAGATGTCATCTTCAGTTATGTAATTCTTCATTCTTCACTATTTATTGAGCATCTATCATGTTCAGGCACAAGACAAATGGTAGAAATGAAACAACCATGGTAGCTGCCTTCACACAGCCTACACAGTACAGTGCGGGAGGAGGAGGAGACTAATTCAAATACAGTAATAAGCGCAATAGCATTAAAATATGGGGCACTATGGAAGCTCACAGTGTTAGGCAGAAAGACAGACATGGGCAGCCAGAAAAGGGAAGATAAGGTTCAGAGAGAAAGTCTCCCAGATATAGTTCAAAGAAAAAGCCACCCAAACTCTGCCCAGGTTGGGGGTCCCCATGTGGAGACAACAAAGGCTTTGCAGGGAGAGAACTTCCTCCCCAACCAGATCCTAATCTAATGGGACTAAGAACTGCCCAGATCACACCTCAGCATGGGGAAGGACATGCTCACTGAGAGGGGGGACCTGTCAATCAAGTAACCCCAGCTTATCAGTCAAAGAGGCACCTCTAACCAGAATGCAATATATCAGCATCCCGCCTAACATACCGAGGCCTTTGTCTGCCTTGACTCTGGCCTGCTCCTCTCTTGAATGTATTCAAATAAAACTTTCACTCTGCTTTGCTACTGCGTCTCTACCTTTCAATTCTCGTTGAGGTGGGAACAAGCACCAAGGAGAATAAACTCAACCCGTAACAACAGGACAAGTACCTGGGGAAGGGAGTCATCCAGGAAGCCTTCCGGGTGCCTCAGCTAAAACTTGAGGGTCAAGGAATTAGCTGAGGGAGGAGAGGTGAGGGAAAAAAGGAGGAAGAATGGTTTGCAGTAGAGTTAACAGCATGCACAACAGCCCGTAGGGCAAAGGACACATGTAAGAGAGGAAGACTAAAGCAAGGGCTGATGGATGTGACAATGAGGTGGCCCTGCGGGGTCTCTGAGAAAAGCAACTGAGTAACATGACTGGGGAGAGCAGCCAAATCGCAAGGGCCTTCAGAAGAAACCAGTGTTATGGAAGGGGAGAAAGGATCGGATGATTCATTTATGAAGTCTGACTGTCAGGAAGAAGCTGAGCCAGCCCTCTGCGGAGGGAATATTGAAATTCCTGTGACTCTCCCAGTGGCCCACGACAAACCCCAGCAAGCTGGGTGCAGGGAGATAACACATTGGCAGGAATCTGCATGGACTCCAACACAAGTTTGAATAATGTAAATGAACAAGGATAAAGTTGAGCCTCCCTCCCTGCTCAGGGGCTGGTGCTGGTCCAGCAGGTCCTACCAGAAGCTACGCAGCACAGGTGTTGCCTCCGAGGTGCCGGGGAGGCTCCCAAACCCCAAATTATCCTCCTAGCACTACAGGAAATACTCATCAGAGAGGCGGTACTTTGGGCTAAACTTTGCCTTACTTTCTGTTCTACCATTGGGTTCTTTTAAAACTATAAGTGCCTCTGGAAGGAAAGGCCTGCGGACGAGTAACATCTAAGAGTAAATGACTTCACTGGTTTCTCTGTCCCCTCACAGGGCGTCCCAGGTGGAAGGAAGCAGGGAGGCAGAAATAAAGAGTGTGGGGAGGGTGGGAAGATTGGCAAAGAGTGAACACAAGCTTTGCCCCACTCCCAGCTGCACCCTGGTCACTAACCCCACGCCTGCCTAACACCAAGAAAAGGCAAAGGAGAGTGAATATACTCAGCAGATGATTAGTAAGGCAGGCTTGTGAGTTTCCAACGCTTGGAGCTCCTTACCTTCAGGGATGCAAATTTTTTAGATGATGTAAAATACCCAGAACTGTTTTGATGGAGATTTCCATCTCTGCTTCTCCAAACTGATTCAGCCTCCAAAGGCTGTGAACCAAAGAAATGATTTCATGAGGATGTGATTTCTTTTGAAGCATTTCCAATTTGTGGGTAAAAAACATGGTGGTCCACTTATCCCAGCAACAGTCAGTCTTTTCACTCAAGGTAAAAAGCTAAAATCTCTTATAAAAATAAAATTACAAAAGGCTCATGTCCATAAAAATCTGGCTGGCCTCTTTGAAGCTGAGCAAAAGCCCCAGTGATAACTGAAGGTAGTCAGTTTACTGCCCAGAAATCACTAACTGGCAGCCTTAAGACATAATCCAGCTCCACAGGGCTTTCTTGGGCCAGAGTTTTGTGTTTCATCTGAATGCAATGCCTTAGATGGGCCCTGCTCTCTACAAGTTGGCCACCTGCCTCAGGACTTCCAGTCATTCATATAACATGCTATTTACACATTCATAGTTCTTGCCTGGTTCTGGTAGACATCTGAGTTTGGGACCACTGGTTTATATGGTCCGATATTAAAAACAAACAAACGACCTGTCTCCTACTAAGGTGGAGAGCTCCAGTGTGCAGAACGGGAGATCGACAGCCCCAGTGGTGCTCACCAGTCCCAGGATAAGGCCCGTGGCCATGGCTAAGAAACGACTTTTTAACACAAGTAAGTCACCGTCTGATCTTCTTGCCTCAGATAAGCTTCTCCTGCAAGATCCCTGACATCTTGATGTCACAGGACACACACTGGCAGCCAATATCCAAGCCTGGCTTGGCAAAGGCAACAGCCCCTCCATCCAGCATCTGTCCTGGCCCTTCACCCCAACCCTGTCTCTATTCACTGTGACACCTCCTCTCACACCCTGCACAGAAACCAGGAATCAGAAACCTGCAGGTGTTCTCATTCAATCTCCTTATGCCACACACTTATTCCCGAATGAGAATTAGGCCCAGCAAGCTGATACACGTCCGAAGGCTCATCATACAAGTAAGTGTTTTAGGAGGTACTAGAACCTGGCTCTCTGACACCTCTTTGCAATCAGCACCCCCAGGACATAGCCTGCCTTCAGGTACCCATGTCCTTATGCAGCCGAGCCCAGTGCTGCTGGACTTGATTTCTGTGACCCCGATAGGCAGCCTAGCTCACTCAGGTCATCATGAGGGTTTTGATCAAAGCCCATTGATAATAAGGGGCTTCTCTGCCCTGGTAGGTCCTCTGTGCATCTATTTCCCTCATGGATGCGACAGGGAACACTGGTTGGCTGGGGACGAGGCTCTGGAGTTTGGAATCCCACGCTCCAGTCACGGATTTCATCTGCAAAGATAAACTGGTACGTCTACCACTCTGCCTTCCCCATCCCACCGGCAGCACTGTTTTCCTTTGTAGCACCATGCTTTTCACTCCCCAGGGCCCTGTGAATGTTGCCCCGGTCCCTTCCCTGGAGCCATTTGCCTGGAGGTCTCATCTAGGGTAACCTACATAAAACTGTATAACCTGCTGCTCTCTTTTGTTTATTTGTGTGCAGCTTCAAAGTCTTTATGTTATCCAGAGCCCAGTCATTTCAATTAAAATTGATAAAATAATCACATATGGCAATTAAGCCCAAATCTATAAAATGTAAGGGTATTCTTTATAGGAATGTATGGCCTCAGTACACTCTTTTAAAAGAAAGATTATATTGGGTTTCAGTGGTTTATGGGGACATATAATTACCATAGGTTGAAGGGCTGCCTGTAATTAATTTCCTCTAGTTCTTATTCTCATTGTTCAATGCATACCTGACCGGGTCTATGGGACCTTGGGATGCATTCTCGACTTCTGAGAATTTCCCTCCAACTGGCAGTGCTGGTTCATGGAGTCTGTGCTGGGCCCTCCCTGAAGGCATCTGTCTTTTGCCATGGGGGCAGGAGGGGAGTTGGTAATCCAGGATGTAGGGTTCCATTCTGTATTACACCATTTGCCAGTTACCAAATAAGAAGCAACGGGGGAAAACCACAGCAGAGGGAGCCTGTGCAGTAGACATGGAGACCCATCCCACATCATTTCCATCCCCCTCCTTACGTAGCTGCTTGTTTGACAGAAAAACCGAACCCCCACCCTCCACCAGCTCTCAGGTTCAGCCCTGACCGTTGTGACTCCGTCACTGTAATCCCATCCCTCTTGCCTCTAAGCGACTGGTTTAGACAACCCAAACCCAAGCCAGTCAACACGGCACATGCCACAGCCAATAAGCTGGCTTAGGGCTGGGCACTTGGCCCAGTCTAGGTCAATGAGACACCAGGAATCTGCTGGGGGGTTCTAGAAAGTGTCATTCGCTCCTCTGACATAGCCGCCTGAAGCCAGTTCTCTCTCTCCTCTGGGCAGCCTGTTGTGGACATGAAGTTAGAATTGTTGGAGACATTCAACCACCAAAAGAGAATCTAGGGGAGGAGGAAACTCAATCACAGATGGCAGACTGGAGAGAAAATGGGTTCTTGACATCACTGAACTGCTAAATCAAACCCTGCTCTACTTAGGTAAGCTAATAAACAATTCTCTTTTGTATGAGCCAGTCTAAACTGGCTTTCTTTTCCTTGCATAGGAAGAGCCATAACCAGTATAATAGCCTGGGCAGCTAACACAGAGTGTGATTGAGGGCCTCTAATCTTGCTGCCGGCCTTACCACAAGCCCAGCCCCTAAAGGGCAGTGGGCAAAGGAGCCCAGGGAGGCACAGCTGCCCAGTGCTTACTACCCCGTGTCCTCAAGCTTGTTGCCGAACAAAGGCCAGAGTGCAGCCTGGAAACCCCCTCTCTGGCTGGGCCGAGCCTTGCCCGTGAGATGGCAGTGGTAGCAGAGAGAAGAGACCCAAGGGGAGGATGCCAAGAACCTCAGTGGCACAGGCAGGGTGGAGAGCCTGCGGGGCGGTCCCTGGGGCCCTGGGCTTCCTTTTCCCCTCCTGGCTCGGTTCCGCCACACTATCCCCGACCGGACTTCCTGGTGGGCCCTCTGTGGGGCATCCTCGCCCCAGAGGGGTGGCTGCCTTCCTGACAGGGGTCAGAAAAGGAGAGACTTGTATGGCAGGCAAGGATGTGTAAAAGCTCCAGATCCCAGCTGGGAAGCAGGAACCAGGAGTGAGGTCAGTCCTGCCGTGGGATTTCTCCCAGCAGCTAAGATTGTGCTGAGGAGCTCCAGGACCCATCTGTGGAAGGGCCGGAAGTTATTAAGTAATTAGCAAAGCAGGGGCGAATCAACAATGGAAAGCACTGGGCTCTCAAAGTCAGGTCAGATTTGTCCCTTCGGATGTGCTCATCAAAATCCACTTAGGGCTTTAAAAAGGCACACAGCACAGGGCTAATCATATTTCTGCACTTGCATTCTGCTGCTCTACAGCTGAAACACTGAATTCCCCCAGGATGACTTTCTGGAAGCTGGAGAAATCAGTTAGGGTTTCCCCTACGGAGGCACCTTTAACTGGACACTTTCATTCTCCATCATCTACTGGAAGCAAACACTTGTTCATAAGCTAGAAACGCAGACACATTTCTGGTCAAGTTTCTTAAGACCTACTGCTCACAGCATTCCTTACATAAATACCTGCATTTTTGCATTTGCTCTGTTGTTCTACAAGCCCTGGGTTTTCATAATGGAACTTCCTTCAGCAGGTGCTCCTCAGATTCTCACCACAGCCCGCACAGAGGGTTCCCCCAGAGCACCACAGCTTCTAAAGCCCACGAACCAAAGGACCATGGAGGGTCTGTGCCCTCTGGCTCCAGGGGTAGACGAAGGCCTAAGCTGCTGAAAGGAGTATGGGTTCCAAAGGATGCATATCAACTCAAACCCTGAAGGGTTGAGGTTATGGCATTTCAGAGTTCATTTATTGACCATATATGCAAATGAATATAGGAAACTACCTCCGTTGGCAAAAAAAAAGAAAGAGAAAGTACTATACAAACAAATGTAATGTAAATGCAAAATATGACGATGGTATAAATCTTGCATTACCTTTAAAGGAGCTTTGCTTTGGGAGGAAGGGGAAGAAGGGGCAGGACAGTTAGGGATGAATTAATTCTCTGCACAAGGTAGGACCAGTTTTGTGCAAATGCCGCATGTTCCTTTGTCCACAGGATCCAGGCCATCGGTGGTAGAGGAGAGGGGACAGCACTAAGTCATTTTCCTCTGTACTCAGCATTAGTCTGACCTTCATCAGAAAGTGAGATTAGAAGGTTTGGCCTGTGTCCAGAAGACAACGGTCATAAGATCGAAAGGAGATGGAAGGAAAAACAAAATGCTTCAGCTGGCTCACAGTAAAGCAAGAAGGCAAAGAATGTTACACAGAATTGTCCTGGTCAAGCTGCATTTGGTGTCAACCAGTTGCTCTCTCTCCTCAACTATTTTCAAATTTGCTTTAAGTAACAGTTACTCTTCTATCTTACTAACTCTCATGAGTTAGTGACATACTGAGAATCATGATCCAACACTTTGGGACTATACAAATCTTACATTAACTATATCCATGTAACTGAAAAATGAACATAGGGAGACTTTCTGAGATTGTAGGTTACTGGGTTTAACCACTGGGAAAACCCGAAGGATGGATGGATCATCTCACCAAAACAAAGGAAGGTGGTGTTTGGCAGAGTACTGCCCTGAGATGGGAGGTCTGATCCTTTCTTGTGTTTGCTGTGGGCCTCTACAGGTAGGCAGGACATGCTAGGGGAAGGAGCAAGTTGAACTGTGCCCAGACACAGCTGCTGGCAAGCCCCCAGCACGTGGCTTCCTCTGGACCACTGCCCTTGGGAACGTGAGCCTGCGTGCGGTGGTGCAGCCCCACCAGGGCAGGCAGGATGAGGCAAGAATGCGGGGCTTAGGGGGCAGGTTCTCACCCCAGCTCTGGCTCTAGGACGCTGAATAACCATGACACCTGATGTGATTTCTCTGTCCAAAGTTTCATCTATAAAATGAGATTAGATAGCTTTTCATCTCATGCCCAGTAAAAGTTAAATTCACTGAAACTGTCCATAAGGCCCCACCTAATCTGGGCCCCTCACCTTCTCTCTGGCTCATCGATCCCCTCATCAGCTCCACTGCTCTTTCTGGAACACAGCAGGGGCCTTCCCTCCTCAGGGCCTTTGCATCTGCTAGCCCTCCACCTGGAATGTTCTTCCCCGGGATACTCAAATGTCTGGCATACTCACATCCTTTACAAGAGTCTAAAATCACATTCTCAGTGAGGATGCACAAGTGCAAATCCTTCACAGATGCCCCACAATCCTTACCCCCCTTTCAGCTTAAAATTCTTTTTTTCTCCTTAGCATTTAATTGTATCCCACATATTATATATTTTACTTACTTATTTTGTTTATTGTCTGTCTCCCCCACTATAGTGTTGGTTCTCCAAGGGCAGGGATTTCTACCTGCTTTGTTTACTGCTGTATCCCTGGTACCTGGAAAAGTACCTGATACATAACAGGAAGTCAGTTAAGTTTTTCTGAATGGATGCATGCATGGGTGGGTGAAAGGGAGGGCAGGAGGTGCTGGGCTCTGGCCAGTGTCTTCCAGCTGAGGTCTGTGGGCTGTGGTGTCTCCCCTCTGCCACCACTGTACCAGGATGGACTCTATAGCCACGCGAAACAACAGGCCAGCCCAGGCCAGGTGTGGGATGCTTTCACTCCGCGGCAGAACTCAGGCGCTGCCTCCGGTGTGCTCCATGCCCTCAGACGCAGAGCCGAGTACACCCTGCCCTCTCAGCAAAACCACAACCTCCAAACATCGTCCGTGGGAAATTCTTTATATCAGGGCTCAGCTCCATTTTCCAGAGTCAAAATCAATATTATCTGGGGGGAACAAAGTTACACCCATCTTCATTTAAAATCCCCGGGGAAAAGAAAAGCAAGCTTCCTTACTGCTAAGCCACCGCACTACTAGTGATGCTCCCGTGCGTTTCAGCCGGTTCCACTAGAGGGCAGCACCATTAGGGCCTGCCGGCATCAAAGGGCGAGATTTGCCAACAGCACAGAGAAGCCCACACAGGCCTGTTTTCTCCCACAGGTACCCCTCGCCTCCTCTTCACTTTTAGCCTATTTTCAACAAATAACTTAGAATCTGCTCTCGAATGGTTCGAGCTTAGTCACTGAATGCACATGACTTGATCACTTGAATCAGAAGCTTTATGTATGTTTCTTCTTTCTGCCAAAATAGTTACTTATCCTCTCTTTGGAACTCTCCCCAAAACTCACTTCTTCCACAAAACCTTCCAGCCAAACCTGGTTCTGATTCCAGCTGCACATACGTCACGATAAACAGTCACAGGCACATAACCATTTTATGTGCCTACATTCAAATATCAAGAAAGAAGACAGAGAGAATCCCATGCACACCTCTGGCCGCCTGGTCAGCAAATGTACATGTAACGTAAACGATGTGCAGGTGACCACCTTCCTTGCAACAGAAGTCACGGCTGTAGGAAATAGCACTGGCTGCCAAGGGTTCAACGTATGGGCCAAGAGACTAGATACACTAACACCCATTTATGTCTTTCAATTTCTAGTTCCTTCCTAGTATTCAATTTAAGCTCCTGAAAGTCTTTTGAACAGAAAAATTTTAGACAAACCTTAACAAAAATTATGCAAAAACTTGAACAAAAATGTGTAAATACCAATATAACTTTAGGGCCTATTTAAGACACTTTCTTTATTTCAATCCTCAGAAACTTTTCCAATTTACCTTAAAGATAAAATTAAGTCTACTTGTAGAAAAGCATTAAGTATGGCTGAAAAAAAAAACCAAAGACATATTTTAAAAGTACGAAAGGCCACATACATAGGGTTAAATTGCTGATTGGCTGTTAGAGAAAATGGTAGCACCAATAGCCCCACAAGTACCTACAGAACAGAACAGATGTGAACACGCTTGTGTTTGCAGGTCACCACATGATATCACCACCACTACCAGACTGTTGGGAACCAGAGACGTCTTCAGGTAGTAAAGCCATGGAAAATGTAAGGAGAAACTTTAAGGAAAAAGCTGTCCAATCTTCTCGGAGCCCCATTTCTGAAACATTTCAATCCTTCATTTGTTGACAAATGAAACTATTAACATGCAAACTTGAGATGCCATTTTTCCCATCCACAAACTCAGATGTCCCCTGGCTTAACCCCGGCTCCCTACACCCAGAGTCCCAGCAAAAAAAAAAAGGGCAGTGATTTATTGGACAAAACCACTATGAAGCCACAACCAAATGTTATGCCCTTGTAGAGAACGACACCAGGTTACTTAGTCATCTGAACATCCCACCAGATCCCAACAGAGACATTACGTCCAAGCTCATCTAAAGGTAGTTTGAACTCACCTAGTTTCAGCATCGTCCCCCTGCACTCAGTCTGAAGGTCCGCTTCACGGCGTCCTGGCAGAGCCACTCACCCCGGAGGAACCCACACAATCGCCCTGTGGATATGTGTTCTCTGGCATCTGTATCGCCTTTATGAAGAGTCCATCCTTCCCGAGAATATTTCAAAAGAATGTATACTGTTCTTCAAAAACACCCACCATGAGCTGCCCAAAGAAATGCGCAGAAGACACTGGTCAACAGCAGTCACTTTAAAAGTTGTCTTGCTTGTTATTCTGGGAGCTGGGTTTCGTCACCTGTAGTGGAATGCATCGTGTAGCCTCTAATTGTGAATCCAGAGAGGTCTCCACATCCACAATGGGGAGGGACTGGTCGCTGCCTGCACTTGCTCCCTATAAACTACGGCTACATAGAAACACAGGGATCACCTGTGATAGGCAAACAGGAGATATTTTCAAAATCAAGCAGAAACAGGAAGTCTACCGTTTCAACATGCTAGAAAAGAGAAGCGGATACTTTAAAAAGAAAAAAAAAGGAGCCAGGGGAATAACCCCAGTCATAGATGCCTGGAAAAAACAAAATAAAATAAAAAAATACCTCATTCCTACCTGGCCAGTATAAACATGAACGTCTATTAATAGTAAGTACTGCTGAGGAGGTGTGCTGTTTCCCAAGAGAACTAGAGAACAGAGTCTGGACAGCACTGCTACTTAAAGTCATTAGTCTTTTGCTTTTGATGAGAACATAAGGTCTTTATAAAGAATATGCATGTGTGTGACTGTAATCCAGGCACACAGAATATACACATTCACTTCCATCCAGATATATGCACATACACTATCTAACAGTCTCTTCAGATGCTTACTTATTTCCCTGAGCGTTTGACCACAAATCACCACCCACACAACCTTCCCTTATCCATCCCCACCAGGCAAGATTCTACCAGTTCTGTAAGAAGGTCCACTTCAAGCGAACCACCTCTATGAAGCCTTTCCTGAGGACCCCAGCACGCTATGTAGGATCTCAGCCTCTTCTTTTAATACCCTTGGCACCTGTCTCGAGCTTCCTTGGTGACACTTTCTGGGTACCTATCTCAGTTGGTCCTTGGATTACCTTTGGAGGCATATCTATCTATCTTATCCCCAACTACACGATAAGTTCTTCATTTTATTTTTACCCTCTGTAGCATTAACATTCTGCCTTGAGTCTGCCAGGTGCTCAGCAAAAAAGATATCCAGAGGAACACAATGGACACGTGCTCGCGGCCTGCCGGGCCTCCACTCTGCCAGCTAGACCACTTCATGGTCTTACAGACTTGCAAGTTACTTCACCTCTTAAGCAATTTTGTTCTTTAACAAATGAGAATCACATCACTGACTTCACAGATTTGCTATCAGGATGTGAAGATAACCACGTGAAGCAAGTAACACATTGCCTGGTACACAATTCGTGCTGAAACAGCAATGAGCATTATTGTGGACCTGGATTGAAATCAAAGCTCTACGACTAATTCAGAGCAGGGGCTAAAAGAGATACCAAATCAGCATCAACTTATGAACATATTATATGTTTGTCATTTCTTATTTTCTTCAGCCTCTAATATCATGTGACTAATTCATAATCGTTCGTAAAGTTTACACCTTAGAAACCACCCTTTTGCACTCCATTGTGTCATCTCCTCAGAGTCTGGCCCCTTAGTGCTATGACAGTTTCATCAGGGACCAAAGGTCACAGCAGATGCCAAGAGAACACTCCTCCTGGAAGGGCAGGATTCTAAGCCATAAAGACTTCCCAAAGCCAGATTCACCAGTGACTCCAAGGGTAAGTTACAAAGTATAAGGAGCGGAAGAAAATGCTCCATCTAAAGGAGGAACTGGTCTCTCACATTTCCTTAACATGTGGCCTTGGGGGTAGCTGCATGGGTAGCTGGCTACCAGAAGCCACTCTGTCCACTACGGCAGAGAGAAGGCGAGGAGCACAGTACAGCTGTGGAAGGGTCATGCAGTTTCACAGAGAAAACACCGCCAACGTGGCAGCAGAGCCTTCACACAAGCTCTGGACGTAGTCAGGGAGGCACCAGTATGGTCTGGACACCAGGCAAGGGAGTGAGGGCTGTGAGCATTACTGCCTCCCATATCAACTGGGCACTCCCACCCCCCACAGGACCAGCTCCTGAGGCTGGACAGGGCTCTCCAACAGTGGGGGGATCAAAAGCAACACAACCTGCATGAGCTCTCACTCCAGCAGGGGGCCACTTCCCTACGACATCCCTCCCTCTTCTCTTAGGACCACAATGCCTAGGTCTCCCATGCTCAGATCTTGTCAAAATTTGCTGTTTCAAGCGGTCCTACCAGTTGACATGACATATTCTGCTCATCCTATTTCATTTGGGAAGAAAGAAAAGTCACAGACAGATGTTAAAGTTCAGGGGGGTTTGTAGAGCAGTCAAAACTCACAGAAGAGCTGCGTGTAAAAAAATACCTGTCACTCTTCTGTTGCCTTTGTAGATATGAATACGGCTCTCCTACACTATCCTAGGACTTGCAAATTAAGACATTCATGCTAGATTCAAGGGTCAACCTTTGGGATGGTCGCAGTGCTCTAAGGAGCACCCAGGACTTCCAGCCCTAGAAACCCTGCCTGGTGGGGGGACCTGATGAACCTGTCCAGAACCAGCTTTATTGAGGCAATTTGTGCTCAGGGATACGTGAAGCTGTCTTTCTCTGGTGGGCACAGCTCTGCAGCTGAAGCAGGGGGCTGCTCAGCACCCCAACCCCCCAGATCCCCGATGCTGGTGATGGAGGTGCTCCAGAGCATCGTCGTGTTGGTAAATAAGCCATTGTTAGGTGAGTCCGGTCCATCCTACCTGGTGTAACTTCTCCAGCTAGCTGCAACCACACGACGGTAGCTGGTAGAAAACCAATTCTCCTCTCTGGGGCACATGCACTCCACCTTATTTAGGCATCTCAGAGCAGGGCACTATCACTGAAATCATTTCACGGTCCCCACAACCAGGGAAACTGGGTGATGATCCTGATTTCAAAGAGAATGACAGAAGTTAAACAGCACATCCAGCTCAGCTCTGCAAGACGAACCAGTGCTGAGAGAAGAAGCCATGAGCACCAGGCCCTACCCTCTAAGACAGTCCAGAATACACTCAACTCTCTGGTCTAGCTTCATCGACTGCTTAGGACATACCCCGAGAAAACGATTTCCTTTATGGCCGCCCATATCCTTATCAGCAACACATTTAGCAAAATCACCACCAGAATGAGGAAATACGTGGCTGTATGAAAAAGATACCTTTGTCTGCTTCCTTCATCTGGTGCCACCGCTGCAGCGACCATGTGCAAATGTCCACAAATCACCTTGACCTTCAAGTTTCGGCATTTCCAGGACACTCCCTGGTCCCCAGCATGACACCGTGGCTGCTAAGAGTAGTGTTGCTTTCTTTCTGTCCAAACCCCCCTCTCCACCAGTCCTCTCCTGCCCCAATCTTCTGCCTTCTTCCAACCACTTCAACTGTTTCGATGGCCTCCCTAAAACAATGGCTTCAACCAGAGCCGCCTCCTCGACTGGATTTGCTTCTCTTTGTCCCTCTGCTGTTCTTTGCAAAGGAGCAAGTCACTGGCAAAGTGGGGAAGAAAGCAGGTGAGGGGGGATTATTCCAGGAGACCTCGTGCCTGGGAAGCATTTACAGAAGAGACGGCGGAGGGTCTGACTCACCCTCTCTCACCTAAGGCGGCCTTGAGCTGGCAGAAGAGTCCAGCTAGCTCATGACAGGGTGGGGAAATCCCACTGGCTGAGGACCCACTAGATGCCAGGCAGCATGTATGATGCTCTCCCTGTGTTCATTCAGTCCTCACTGAAACCCTGGCAGGTGGGCACCATTATACTCAAGTTACAGGTGAGGAGACTGAGCTCCATGCATTAAATACACCTGCTCAGTGCAGTGCCTGGATATGGAGTCAGGTAGGTCTTAACTCCAAATCTGTTGGCTTTTCCTGTTCATATCGTATCCCAAAAGTGTCCTTGGCTAAAAGAACACCTGCCAACCTACCTTTCAAGGCCAGGCAGAACACTGAGTTAAACAGCAGGAATAGAAGCCCCTGCAGGCCACTGCTGGCAGCAGACAGGGCTGGGGAGGGGACTTCTCAAGTCTGTCTCTTGTCAGCTGCCATCACGGCCTCCCCGCAAATGGGCTGCACAAAATACAAGTGTGGGGAGGCAGACCTTTCCATCCCATGGTACATGTTTCTATGTGTTCAGTGTAAATTTTAGAAAATGTTACTCAGAAGAAAAAAAAAAGACTGCTTTTCTCTTTTCTCCCTTAGAATCAACACTTCAGTGTTGGCAAGACATCCGATATCATTTAACCTCCATTCACAAGCAAGGAAAATGAGGTGGCTCAAAGAGGTGGAAGGCATGCCAGGAAACCTCACCGTTAGCTGCTCGGGGAGAGCAGGGTCTAAGGACTCCAGAATGGGCAGTCGCGTCTGTGTGCCTGCAATGCAGGCCCTTCACGCTTGCACCACCCATGAAAACACTAAATCAACATTTATGAAGTAAAGAAACACTGAGCACCTGCTGCTATAAATATGCTGGCACTTGAATGTGGCTTCTTTTCTGCTGAACAGAATATAAACAGAGTCCTGACATTTTATAGCATTCTTCCAATGCAAACCTTCATGTGAAACACAGTGTGATCTCTAGTAATAAAATATGCGACTGATTAAACTCTCAATTTGCCAAGAAAAACTCTCCAATTGCAGAGTCAATTTCTCTACAAATTTCTAAAATTTCTAATTAATATGCAACATATGATATTTTCCAAGTGGAATCCCTCATGCTCCCTCTCCACTGCCAAACCTGATTGCTATTCTCTCCATTTCAAGCTCTCTGGATTCCATTACCACACTGTCTCCTGGTCATCGCCGATTCCTCTCTTGTTTGGATGGTCACTGTGGATAAAATGAGAGTTCCTGTGGCCAGGATTCTCCCCTAGCCCTGGTTGACTAGCTCACTCCACACCTGTGGGCAATACATGGCTGTTGACTCTATATAAAGAGTTCCGCCCAGTGCTCTGGGCGCAACATGGTGGCAGGGCTGCAAGGCTGCAGGAGAGCAGAGCAGAGGCTGGAGTGGTGGCAGCGCCGAGGGCAGAGGCCCAGAGGATGGCTGTGCGGGACGACTGTGTGGACAGAGGGGCCCAGAGGCAGAGACTGGCTTGCTGCTTACAGATTCGCTCTGAGTGAATGGGTTTCTAGTGACTGACCTGCCACGTGGAAATAAAGTTGGGTATAACCCTTGCACCCCAAGAAGGTTTTGCTGTCAATTTCTTTTGTCACACTGAATCCATGGCGAACTTGCCTGGGGCTGAAACCCATTGGCAAGACAGTCACTCATTCATCAAGTTCTGCTGCCTTCCCATCAGTGCTTCCCATGTTCTCATTTCCACTTGGGTTCCATCAAACCCTTTGCTTTAAATGTGGGAGCCCTGGTTTCTTGAAAAGCAATGTCCCAGACAATGCCAGCGAAGAGTTCCACTCTCCATCCCCCTTTAGAGGGTAGAGAGCTTTTTGTCATTATGTAGTTTCACCTGCTATTTACCTGTGGCTATTTTCAAACCTAAGTTTAAAAAACATAACTTGCAGAAACTTTTCCATTCAGAGAGCAATCAGAAATTACAGCAGGTCTTGAGTAAAGTTTCTCTCTGACTTTTTTCCCCCTGAAAAAACACACATTAGTTTTGGGCATTGGCAGGGCAAGGAAGACGTGTCACTCAGTTCCAGGCCTGATCCCGTTTGTACCCAGAGCCCGCAGGCTCACGCTCCCAAAAGTCAGCCCCTGTCCTCCTGCGCTCCTCGGACTGACAGCTGAACAGACTGACTGAACGACAAGCTGACGTCAAAGAGCCTCCTTCTCCTGGGTGCAGACGTCGCCAGTGCACCCCCTTACCCCCTGGAGTTCTCCCTTCCCACTAAGTGGTCCTTCTCTTACAGATGAGGAGGGGCCTGGGGGCTGAGGCCCCACCCCGGGGCCTAGTTCTGTCTCCCCTCCTATCTTCTTCAAGACAAAGAAGGGTGCATGGGCTACTTTTATCTAGAGAATGCTTACTAAAACAGCAAAGGGGTGGGGCCAAAACAAAATCCACCTGTTTCCTTACCCCCACAACAGCTTCTTCCTGGAGCTCCATACCTCACTGTCCATCAGTCACTGTGTCATGGTGACCCCACACCCCCTGTGCAAGCCCCATCGCTCCATCCTCTGGCCTGAACCTCCTGCTCCTCTCACTTCATCAACCTCATGGCACATCTTCCAAAGCACAGCTCTGTCACCATCTGTGCTGACAAGTGAGTTCCACATCCTCGCCTGGCCACGTGCCTGCCCGCTGAGGAACATGCCACACCTCCCTCCTGCTCAGGGTGACAGGCCGCACTGCAGCTCAGGGTTGAAGGTGGTCCCCAGGGCTATCCCCCCATGCTTAGCATTGATCTACCTCCAGGCCTCTGCTTACCTACCTTCCTCTCATTATCATTTCCCCCATCATCCGCTCCAAAACACAGCCGGTCTCCCAAGGCTCAGCTCACACAAGGCTTGTTACACAGGCCAGCTTCCACTCTGTCTCCCTATGTCACCAGGAAGTTTTCTCACAGCACTTAGTGCGTTTTGCTCCAAGAGCACCCTTTGCTATACGCATCTCATTGTGCATATTACACAGCATGTTCCGAGGTGCCGGGGAGATTTCTTCATTCATTCAGCAAAATGAACCCTCACTAACCCAGTACCTACGGCATGCTAGGCACTAATTTAAATGCTGGGACATACAGGAAATAAAATACACAAGGTGGCCTGTCCTCCAAAACTGACATTCAGTGGGAGAAAGAGGTGGCAGCCCAGTGAACACATAAATAAATGAAGGACAGACTGTGAGAGGCACTAGGAGGGAAATGAACAGGGGGCTCCTGCAGGGTGACAGAGCCCACTCTGGCAGACATGGCATCGGAGGTGCCAAGAGCCAGAGGAAGAACAGGCCGGGCAGTGGACAGAGGAGGCGCCCCAGCCTGAGACAGGACAAGCTGGGCCTGCTCCAGGAAAGGGGTGGAGGGGCCTGTGCGGCTGCAGAGCAGAAAGCACAGGGAAGAAAGGGGTGAGTGGCAGTTGGGAGTCAGGCAAAAGCCTAAATAGGTAGTGCCCTACAGGACAGGGTAAGTTCATATTCTGCGGTGGGAATGTCAAACAGGACACATATCTGGAAGGCGCAGTGGCAGGAAAGCTCAAAACCTTGAAACTCCACATGCCCTTTGACCCACGTCCAAGAGGCGGAGACAAGCGTGGGCAGCTGCTGTGTAGGGAGCTGGACACTGCTATGCTGCGGGGAAGGCTGGAAGCGGCTCAGCTCCCCGGTGAGGGCCCGGCTAAGCGAGTGCAGGCACACCTGTATAATGGCAGGTAAGACACTCTATGAAAACAATCTTGTAGGGTAACTAATAACACAAGAACGCTTTACAAAGGCTACAAAGCAATCTATAAAAGTAAAGGAATTACATTAAGTACTATATAATTTTTGTGGAGAAAAACCATAGGCTCACTGAAAAAAGCCTGGAGTGAAATTCACAACGTGTTCTTTTCTGGCCTGTGCCATTGAGGAGCACCTTTTTCTTTCATTTTTTCCATTTTTTTCCATCAAATTATATACTTAATAAACACACTACACGAGCATGGGTTCTTCTGTCATAAGGGAAAAAGGTTTTTAAAAACCTGTAACAAGAACGTGTAGCAGGGTGGGTATCCTATGCGACCACACAAATAAACAGAGGCCGCCGAGCCGGAGCTGGTCTGGGCAGTCTGCTGTCTGTTTAGGGACTCTTCAAAGCAAAACAGAAAAGCAAACCATGAAAACTCTGGAACTTGAGGCAGGAAGTGTGTCATTCCTTTCTTGATTCTACCTCTGACTCAGCGCTGACTGTTGGCCCCTGTGATCCTTGTCACGGAGAAGTCAGAGATAGGAGTTCTCAGACGGCTGAGACACACACCTCACCCAGGAGCTCCCAGCCCTGTGGGCGGCATTTGATTGGCCAACCTGGCTCCACTGAGGAAAAACCAGGCACCCTCCCCTGTTCTTTAGATTCATCACAACTGACACCAAAAGTCCCACTTATTACAGGTGAAACATGATTAAGTTCTTGTCTGTTTCTTTTAAATAAGGTTGACACTTAAGACCCAAACAAGCCTTCTTCCCAAACAGGTTTGAAAATTTAATAAACAGTTCCGACAAGTCCCAACAAGTTTCAGGTATTCGGATCCTGGCTTCAGCAGGCTCAAGTTGAAAAAGTTCACTGCAGAGGCCCATTCAGCCAATTTGCCTCCCTGCTCACCCCTGGGTCCCAAAGGTGGTTTGGTTCCACTGTCCTGTTTGGCAGCCTCTGAAGTTCAGCACTAGCGGCTGTTCAAAGAGCACAGGTTGAAAATGATTTGCCTACAGAAGTTCACATAGTTCTTCGAGTTCCATTTTTAGTAATCCCCTCGAAACTACATACACAGGGCTATACAGCAAAACAGAAATGTCTGACTCCGGAACCCTTTCTATTTTCGAGGCAAAGTGAATCAGAATTAAGGACACTGACAATCCAGGGCCACTGCCTTCTCACGTTCATTCAGCACATATTTATTGAGGCTGTACGATGCCCCACAGAAGCCCTCAAATAAATGATAAACAAGGGGGCAGGAGGAGGGACGGGAACGGGAGTGGGGCAGAAGGGCAGTAGCCATGCCAAGGAACTCCGGCAGGGGCAGTCAGTGTAAGAACAGGTTATTGAGGATCTTACCAGCCCTGTTTAAAAGTTTAGACTTCACCTAAACTCCAAAAAGCCATCTTGGGCAAGAGATGATACAACAAGATGAATGTTTTATAAAGACCAATAGGCCAATAGCAACACAAGAAGCCAGTGTGGGTGGCAGTCAGGGTGAGAAGCATGTCACCTGTCCTTGTAGGAAGCCAGGTAAGAGATGATGGGCTGGTGGCCCCATCTTGATTGGTGGCAATAGAAATTGACAAGCAGTGTACAGACTCTATAGCTATTTAGTGGGAGATCTGATAACACTGGCAACCGACCGGGCAGAAGAAGAAGGTAAAGGAAGATGCCTTCCAGGTTTATGGATGTAGTCAACTGGGTTATTTACTGAGGGGAAAACTGGAAGAAAAGGTAACTTCAGCTTTGAGTTGCCTGGGAGACATCAAGTACCAATGAACACTTCAAAGTCAGACATCCAGGTCTAGACCTCAGACAATAGGTGCTCTTGAAATACAAACTTGGAAGACAGTGCCAGATAGTCAGAAGCCCTAGGAACGGGTAGGAGTACCAAGGAAAGAGTGGAGTAAGCAGTCCACCCAGAGCCCTGAGAAACACCCAGCTCTGAGGGAGGGACGAGGAAGAGGAAGGAGACTGCGAAGGAAGAGAGAAATGGGAGGGCAGATCACCAAAGAAAAGCGTGCAGACAGAGAGCAGGAGCAGGATAGTACGGTCCTGTTTCGCACAGTCAAGACCAGAACCCAAGGTGTTCGTCCACCTGCCACTAGAATGTCACTGAGATGCGGCTCTCCTCCCTCCCTCCCCACCGCTCTATGTTTTGGGGGGCATCTGTGAGCAGGTAGGAGCCAGATGGTAGGTAGCAGGATATAAACTTAGCAGTAGATCCTGGCTGAAGCCAGCATGGTCTGTGCAGGGGCTGGAAAAGGGGTCAAGGGACACAGGAGTGACAACGTGCACTGGGCAGGCCTCAAGGAGTGGCACTCTATATTTTCAGTCAAAAGTACTTCCTGGTCATCTATTACTTATGGGCACTGTTTACCATGCAGAGGATTGAGCAGTGACAACGTTCTAGGGAAAGAGCTGGAAAAACGGGGTGTCCAACAGAGATAAATGCTGTGGGGCAAGATGAACAGAAGAGACAGAATGACTGGGAGAGGGGAGCATCTGGAGGGGCCCTCCCCGGGGGTGATGTCTCAGCAGAAGCCTGAGAGCGGCGCCCCAGAGAGTGAGAGGGGGGCCTTCCAGGCAGAGGGAAGGCGGCTGCAAAGGCCCTGGTGTAGCAACAAGCTTGGCAAGTGTGAGGAGCAGCGAGGCAGTCAGTGTGGTCTGACAGAAGTGGTGAAGGCTTGGGCCAGCAAGAGGTGAGGCTGGAGATGGGCCAGGGCCACGTCAGGGAGCCCCGTAGCCCACGGCGAGGAGCGTGGACATTGCTGTCGTGGGAAAGTGCAGGAGGATTGGGATGAGGAATCATGCAGTCTGCTGGATTTTCTAAGATCATTCAGATTGCATGAGGAGAAGGGGCTGAGAGCAACGAGCAAGAGCACAGGGGGAGTGAGGAGGCCCCTCAAGTCCTTGAGCAGACAATCGGTGGCAGGAGGAGGAGAGGTGCTGAGAGATGGAACAGACCTATTTGGGAGGAAAATGGACAGGACCTGCCATTGGACCGTCTGTGGCAAGGAGAGGGAACGGGAGGACTCAAGACACCTCCGGGCTTTTTAGCTGTGAGCTGCGTATACAAATGTGTTGACAGAGAAGGTCAAACCCAAGGGAGGAGCAGGCTGGGGGGCTGGGGTGGGCTCCATTCTCAACTCCTAGTCCTAGACAAGGGGGCAAATAGTCACAGAATGGCCAAGGTTGGAGTTTGGAAAAGCTGGGTTACATCGTTAACTTAGGACTCATTAGCGAGTATTTGGTATTTATTCCTCATGAAATCACCTGGATTCTCAGCTCTGAATGCGTGTTAGTATACCCGGGTACCCAAGACAAAAACAAACAGAACAAAATTTGGGCAACTGATGCCCATGAGTCTCCCAGAGATTTGGGATCAGTTTGAGGTAGGTAAGACCTGTCTGCTATTTTAGCTAGTTCAGGACCAGTGCCCAGGGGCACGGAGAAGAGGTCAAGGCCTGCGCCTGCGCCCTCGAAGGGGGAGTTTGCAGTCAGGAGGAAAAGAGACTGTGATACCCAGGAAGCCACGTCCACAGCGCGTGTTAATTAGAGTGAGGGGTGGGTGATGCAGAATTCAGCTGAGGGGGGAACATGAGGGCAGACGAGCTGGCAGTGGGCTTGTTCTAACAGAGGGTCTCCAGTGACAGGGTCTGGGAGCAGAGGAGGGGCGAGTGGGGGAGACGGCCCAGCTCCCCTGGGGGCCCCACCAGAGCCCAGAGCAGAGGGGCTGTGCTGGAGCTGGGAGGCTGCTCTGGATGGAGGAATTTTGTTTTTCATTTGCCTTTTTCATGGTGGGTGCTAACAAGGCATATGCTGATGTTCCTGAGAATGTTCCCACAGGGAGGAAGAAGCTGATGGTGTGGACAAAGGGGTGTGAAGGCAGGAGGCTGTGCAGAAGTTGGAGGGAAAGAGCCATTAGGGACTCTGAACTCAGGAACTAATGAAGCTCAAATTCCCCTTCAAATGCTGGCTGTCTCCCTTTTTCATTTTTCCAGGGATGTAACATGTCCTAAAAGTCACAGAATGGCTGGCCTGGAACGGAGTGCAAAGATCATCTAGTCCAGTGTCCTGTCCAGATTCCAGGCTGTAGCAGGAAGCCCCTGGCCCCTGTGTCCACTCCATTTCTGATCTTCCCAGCAACCTCCAAGGGAACTCCTACACTGCCTCACCCCAGCCACCCTTGCCCCTCACCGGCCCACAGCCTCACGGATTCGAATGCTCCTTGAACTGAGCCAGAATCTGTTTTCTTGTATTTCAATTCCCTGGCTCCAGTTCTGTGCCTTCAGGACACACAGAAGGTGGCTAAACCCACTTCCACGTCTTTCAGACCTTTGGAAACTATTAACTCTTGCCCCACCCTGTTAATCTCATACTCCCAGACCAAACCAGTTCTCTGTCATGTATGGACAAACAGGTCCCCATTCTAGGAGAAAGCTAGGCAGGGGCTACCAATCCACCTAGTTGGTCTTCAAAATGATGATGTGGACGAACATACTGGAATAAAAGTTACACCAGGATGTATGCAAATGCTGATAATAGCCCTGGCTTCCAAGAAATCAAATGATTCCAGGCTATTTCTATTTTTACCCACTAGATCCACATGATCTACTGAGTCCTTAAGTACTAATTTGATTCTCTCCTCCCAATCCTGCCCCTCAATCCCAGCAGAGAACCGTTTCCCTACCCCAACACACACACACACACACACACACACACACTCAGACTCTTAGGTAGGAGAATATTGAACCATTTATTATTAAACATACCTGTTATTAAGCACACCTTGTAAAGGTTCTCATGGCAATCAAGATTTTAAGAAAGAGTCTTTACACCGTAAACTTGGATTAATTTTCTGTAAGCTTCACTCAACAAAACTTCAAAGTCACAAAGAAAACCTGAATGTTTATAAATTGAAAGGGAACTTTTTAGAAAATGCAATTATAAATTAAAAGCATGGCTACAAAAGCCAAGCTTAGATTAAAATTAAAGCATCCTTTAGATTAGACAGTCACTGCTAAAATTCAACGAAGAAACAGGATATGTTATTCCAACCCTGAAGTTTGGAGTACTTGTGCCAGATATCACATTCTTCTAGTCTTAATTTTAAACATTCCAACCAGTAAGTGTAAAAAGGACCCAGCACACAAGAGTATTGGCTTGGTGCCTCAAATCACACTAAACTAGGTTAAAACAATTTTTAAAGTTATTATAGTAATTAATGCAAAATGTACATAGTAGGCCCTGAAATGTTTACCGAATGAACCAACTGCATTACATTGGAGTCAAGAGTTCAAGCAAAAACCAAAAAATAAAAAAAGGAGAAATTGCAAAACTATTATAGGCATAACCCCATATTTATATACATGAATTTAATTCTGGAACAAAGGTCGACACAGAGCACTTAAAGGTCCCACTTGAAATCTCTTTAAAGGAATAAATTTTTTAAAATTGGCAATCAACCACTCACATAAGATGAATGAACTCAGGACAACTTCAAGAACTGTAACGACCCACTTTTGACAGATCTTAGAAACACAGTTTTGAATATATTTAATATGTTATATCATTATTATATTTATATTAAAATTCGCCACCTTGATTAAACACTTCAAACTTAAGTGGGCACAAGAAAAAGACAACTTACGTATGGCAAAGATCTTTTATGTGTGTCACGTTAGGGAAAGTGGGTGTGTCCAGAGGGGAGATAAAGTTCATGAGATTAATTATGCAATATAATAAACATAGGTTAAAGTTAATGTGCTATAAGAGTATTTCTGAATGTCTCAAAATTAAGGAAAACTGTACTGTGCTAAAACCACAGACTGCCTTCCCTAACCTCCTCTTATCCAATCAAAAGAAGAGAAAGAACGCTCCGCAGCACAGAAAATCAGATTTCTTATAGCCCGTGTATAATCATTTCCAAATGGTTCACCCCCTAATTTTAGAAAACTTTATATTAAAAGAAAACCAAGAAACTAAAGACCTTATTTAAAAATTATTTACTGGGGCAATTTTCTATGGGTTTGATTTTCCTTACTTTAGTCTTCTTTCAAGCCATTCAATACAATAAGCTTTCAGAAGCACAGAGGAGATCCTGCCCAGAAATCAGAAGCAGGAGGTCTACGAGTCACAGGGACCCGGCCCGGACCACATCCCCGGACCACCATGAGGGCAGGCGTGGAAGAAACTCAAGGGGCAGAGGCACCCGCTAAGCCACTCTCCTCACATCTTGCTGGGAGGCCAAAAATGTAAACTTCTACATGCTGTGATTTCCTCACAAAGGGTGTACACTTTGCTGTGGCATTTCTGATGTCTTAAGCCTGCTTATTCTTGAGCATTGTTTCTCAACCTCAGACTATTCACCTGTTGAGCCCCATATTTATCTGTTAATGGTGAAGGTGTCCTGGCCATTGTACAATGTTCAGCAGCACTGCTGACTTCTACCTACTAGGTGCCAGTAGCTCACCCCTCCCTTAGTTGTGACAAACAAATATGTCTCCAGATATTGTCATATGTCCCAGGGTGTGGGGGAGGTGGCAAAACTGAGGAGGTGAAGGAGGGGCAAAACTGCCCCTAGTTGAGACCGTTGTTCTAGAGCACAGTTCTTAGATACACATTGGAAGTGCCTGAAGAGTTCTTAAAAATACTGATTCTAAGTCTCACCCCACTCTGAGATTTTGATTTAATTCATCTGGGCACGTCCTGGGCATCTGGATTTTAAAAGCTAGGAGATTCTAATATGCAGCCAAGTGTGAAAATCTCTGCCCCAGAGTATTATCAGTGATATGTAGTAAGGCAGTGAATTGATTTAGCACAACACAAAAATGCATTACATTCCCCCAACTTAGAGTGTTCCTTATCTTGGTATTGGAATCTACCTGATGGCCGGAAATAGAAAAAAGTAGAGGAAATGGACAAAGATTAACCATAGCCCTTATCTGCAAACTTCTTTGCCCTTTTGATTGGATGGGAACTACGGAAAAAGATTCATTTGCATCTCAACAACATTGCATCTTAAAACCCTCCAACATTTGGGACATTTAGAAACCAAGCTTCACAGATGGGAAAAACAGAACGACCTGTTCACAGGGTCAAACACCGGCCCAGTAATGGAGAGAAACTTGGAGCTGCCATCTCTTTGATGAGCGCCACTAGCCTGGCTTTGCAGAAATGCTCAGTTTGTTAAAAATAATAAACAAATTAACAATGTGCGGGCTGTGAAGACATCCAGGGAGCCCACGCGGAGACTGAAATTGAGCCCTTCCTGGGGGTGGGGGGGTGCGTCCTTGTGGTGATGACATTCGCAGGGACTACCTGGAGCTGACCACAAAGCCTGATTCCTATGTGAAAGCTCCCCGGCCACAAACAGCCTGAATTCCTCCCTCCTCCCTATTACGCCTCGATCCTCTGCCAGCCTCCTCAGGATGTTCAACAACACTGGGCCCAGTTCCAGTTTTGGCAGAGAATGGCATGGCCCTGCCTGAGGGCACCGTGCCAGTCTCTGGCTATGGCTTCCCCATTAACCACGCACCACTCTACTGGCTGTGCAGACAGACTGATTGCTGTAGGAAAAAAGCAAGTAGATACACACATGTGCATGCACAGGACAGGGACCCTCCCCCAGTTCAGGAATAGCAATAATTCACAACTGGTGTCCAGTGAGTAAAGGACTTTGCTAAGAATGGTGCATGCATTTCCTCCCTGCCTCCTGCCAGCATGGTGAAGGAGATGCTTTACTGTCTCCATCTGACAGACAAGGCTGTTGAGACTTAGGCAGTTTAAGAAACTCATCTGAGGCAAAGCCAGCACTTGGACCCATTTCTCTCTGGCCCCAGAGCCCACGCCCTTAACCCCCAGGCAATACCACCTCCCTTGGTTCATCAAAAAGAACCCATATCAGTGACTTGAACTCCACCAACTGTGAATGTTTCCAGTTCTCATTGGTTTGGGTTAGAAATGCTAAGTTGAGAGAACATTTCCCAGATACAGAACAGATGCATGATGTCCCAATTTCATTCCAGATTTCCATCACAAAGACGACAGGGCACTGAGTAAGTCCAACTGCCTCAAGTTAATCCTGGAGTTCAGCTTCGACTCCTCACACTCACCATGCTTCACTGCTTGTTCTTGCCAACCTCTCCGTGCTGCTCTGTTTTCCTTGCTGGGGCTCTCATTTCTCACCCTGGGATTTGCAAGTGCCTCTGAACTGGCTCAGCCCAGCTCGCATCACTGCAATCTATCTTGCACACAGATGTCAAATCTTATTTCAATGCCACTTTCAAGTTGCCTGTTCTGCCCAAAAATCGACAACAGTTCCCTCTTTGCAATGGTCCCACTCTTCCCCACAGCTCTGAAGGCGCCTTTCACTCAGACCCTATACTGACCATCCAGGGTTCTCCTTACAGTAATTTCCCACTATAAACCCTCAAAATGTAGTCTGAGCAATTCCACCATCTCCCACCACACTCTGTGCACACCTACCTCTGTAACTTGGCTCGGAAAGTTCTATTTTCCATGTCAGAAACAAATCCCACCTCTTTCACTTTGAATCCTTTATTCCATTCACTTATTCATTTATCCAGATGATAGCAGATGGATGATTGATAGGTTAGACAGTCTAGAGCAAAACCAATGTCTGATCTCCTTCCCCACCAAAAACTTATTCAGCAGAGCTGTGCACTGTTTTAGGTGCTAGAGATAGACCAGTGACTACAAGAGATAAAGCTCCCTGTACTCTTTGAGTCTTCCTTCTCCAGATTTCTGTAGAACTTTGTTTGACCAAATCAACCTTTCCCAAAGATGCCAGGCCTGTACACATTTATATTCAAATGAGCTCAGTATACCCTGTACTATATCCAGCCCTCGTCCTGAGCAATCAGGATGAGAAGTCCTGCAGAATAGATGCTCCTTTGCTCCACCTGACCTAGCATTTAGCAAAGAAACTCCCTTTTGTGTTTATGAGAGAGAGACATGGAGAAAGATCCTACAGAACATATCTGATGGGAAAGCTGGTTGTACCTACTAGTTTGTAGATTTCCAGAGGACGTGGATTATTTCTATGAGCATTCATTCAGTCCACAACTGTTACGGAGTGGTTACTATTGGACAGACCCTGCCCCACTTGCTTAAGATTCATGGGTAAGCGAAAGGGACACAAGACATTCTTAATCACTGTGATACGTTGCTTCTACTAAGTTGTATGCTAATTGCATTTGAACAAATTACTCTTGTCTGCAGTGTGGAAAACTAACTTAATTTTGTTCCTGACTTTAACTTCAGATCTAACACATAAATGCCTAGCACATAGTAGAAGCTCAAATATTTAGTGAATAAATGAATCACTCAATGCCATAACAACTTGGCATTTGTAAACTTACAAGCTAATCTAGATGCATGAAAATGTTTCGTGTGCTTAAGCCTTGTCTCCCCAAAGTATAAACTTCTTAAGCACAAGGATCATGTCCTGTTTATAAGTACCAACTAAACCCACCTCATCTTAAGGCTGTTTCATAATACACAATCTCAGATTTTAAAAGCATATTCTCTTTGCAGATAACATGATCTTGTATATAAAAAATCCTAAAGACTCCATCAAAAGAACTGTTAAAACTAATAAATTCAATAAAGTTGCAGTATACAAACATACAAAATTCAGTTGCATTTCTGTACATTAACAAGGAATTATCTGGAAAAAAAATAAAGAAAACAATCCTATTTACAATAGCCTCACAAAAAAATAAAATACTCAGGAATAAATTTAATCAAGGAGGTGAAGGACCTGTACACTGAAAACTATAAGACATTAATGAAAGACACTGAAGAAGACATAAATAAATGGAAAGATACCCTGTGTTCATGGATTGGAAGAATTAATATTGCTAAAATGCTCATACTACCTAAAGACATCTACAGATTCAGTACAACCCCTATAAAGTTTCCAATGGCATTTTTTGTAGAAATAGAAAAAAATTCTAAAATTCATATGGAACTGCAAAAGATCCTAAGTAGCCAAAGTAATCCTGAGAAAGAAAACAAAGTTGGAGGCATCACAGTTCCTGGTTTCAAATGCTATTACGAAGCCATAATAATCAAAATAGTGTGGTACCAGCATAAAAACAGACACATAGACCAATGGAAGAGAACTGAAGGCCCAGAAACAAACCCATGCATATACAGTCAGTTAGTATTTGACAAGGGAGCCAAGAATACTCAATGGGAAAAAGATAATCTCTTCAATAAATTGTGGTGGAAAAACTGGACATTCCCATACAAAAGAATGAAACTGAACCCTTATCTGAAACAATACACACAAATTTACTCAAAACAGATTAAAGACTTTAATATTAGACTTGAAACCATAAATCTCCTAGAAGAAAATACAGGGGAAAACCTCCTTGACAATGGTCTTGCCAACGATTTCATGGATATGACATCAAAAAGCAAAAGCAACAAAAACAAAAATAAACAAGTAGGACCACATCCAACTAAAAGGCTTCTGCACAGCATAAGAAAGGATCGACAACAAGAAAAGGCAATCTATGGAATGGGAGAAAATATTCACAAATCACATATCTGATAAGGGGTTGATATCCAAACTAGCTAAGGAACTTGTATAACCTATATAAACTCAAATAACTCATTAGCAAAAAGAATTCTGATTTTAAAAATGGGAAAAGGAATTGAATAAACATTTTTTTTAAAGAACCAATAGTTACATGAAAAGAGGCTCAACCTCACTAATCACCAGGGATATACAAACCAAAACCACCATGAGATATTACCTCACATCTGTCAGGATGGATAAAATAAAAAGGATAAGAACAAATTGCTGACAAGGATGTGGAGAGAAGGAACCCTCATGCATGCACTGGGGGTGGGAATATAAACTGGTGCAGCCACTACGGAGAGGAGTATGGAGGTTCCTCAAAAAATAGAATTACCATATGACCCAGCAATTCCACTTCCAGGGTTGCAGCCTGTGGAAAGGGAAACACAAACTCGAAGAGATATCTGCCCCTCATGTTCCCTGCAGCAGCATGGCTCAAAAGCCAAGACACGAAAGCAACGTAAGCATCCATTGGAAGATGAGTGGATTATGAAGCTCTGGTTGATATGCATGTGAGTGTGTAGATGTATATATGTATAGGAATATAGTTCAAGCATTAAAAACAAGGAAATCCTACCATTTGGGACAACACAGATGTAACTTGGAGGCATTATGCTAAGTGAAGCTAAGTCAGACAGAGAAAGACAAATACCATATGATCTCACTCATATGTGGAATCTCAAAAACAAGAACAAAAATCCAAACTTCTAGAAAAAGAGGTGAGACTTGCAGTTATCCAGAGGCAGAGGGTGGGGAGAGGTAGTCAAAGGCACAAACTTCCACTTAAAGGACAACTAAGCACTAGGGTGTAATGCACAACATGGAGACTATAGTTAACACTGCTGTGTAACATAGAGGAGAGTAGCCCCTAAGCGTTCGTATCACAAGGACAAAATTTGTTTTTTATTTCTTTTCTTTTTATTGTATCTATATGAGAAGGCAGATGTTAGTGGAACCTGGTTGGTAATCGGATCACAATAAATGAACTTAAACCATCATGCAGTACACCTGAATATACAGTGACATATCTCAAATATTTTTTAATAAAACTGGGGGGGAAAGTGGACTTTTAAAATAAGCAAAAAATCATTTTCTTCAGAGCTTTTAGGTACTTTTGAAATCAAATATAAATTCTTTGTCTTGAATTCATTATCTATGACAAACACAAAGTACTCCACCTTACCCAACTGTTCTGACAAGTTTCTGTAGTACTGTCGATCATTTTTATCTTACATAATTTTAACCCCTCTTAATATTGAGGCCAAAATAAAGATTATGGTAAACAAGTATTTGCCCAAGTTTTTATTAGAGAGCCTTTTCTGCCCCCATGCACAGATTGTCCTAATTAACTTAATTTTCTCCTGAAAGATTGGCCTGCTATTTGGTGTCTACAGAACGTCACCCCATTTGCCTTCTCTGCATTGTACAGGTTACCCTGCTCTTTGGTATTCTTCCACATTCTTCTTTTCCAAATTCGTAAAGTTCATACTCTACCTGGTTAACAAATCTTTGACCTTTGGTGGCTACCTTTTAGTGCCTGAGAATGTCCCTTAAGCTCTTTAACCTGAACCACCACTTCCCACTGAATGACTTTTCCTAAGACATGCTCTTTATAAAAATTACAATATGCTGAACACTTACTATGTGCCAGGCATTGAACTGTTTTTGTTTTTACTCATTTGAATCCTCACAACACAAGGTCAGCACTATGAGGCATTCCATTGTCCAGAGGAAGAAAAGTTAAGCAAACTGCCAAGGTTAGAATGCTAGGAAGGAGCAGGGTCAGCATTTGAATCCAGATCTCTGTTTCCAAACCCTGGCTCCAGACACTGTGTCAAACCGTAAGATTCTTCCCAATTTTTTTCCAGTTAGAGTCACTGACAACAATTTGTTCTTTTCTTCCAAAGCTTTTCTTTTCTAACTTTATTAAGATATATTGACATATAACATTGTATTAGTGTACTGTGTACAACACCGTGATTTTATATATGTATATATTGTGAAGTGGTTACCTCAGTAATGTTGCTTAGACGGCTATCACCTCATAGTTGCAATTTTTTTTAAGATAAGTGATTTTTTAAACCTATTCTTTTAGCAACTTTCAAATATATAATACAGCATTGCTAACTAAAATCATCATGTTGTATATTACATCCCAGAACTTATTCACCTTATAACTGGAAGTTTGTATCCTTTGACCACCTTCAGCCATTTCCCCAACCCTGGCCTTCCAAAGTTCTAAATGCCAAATAAGCCTGCCTACCCCTTGTCTCGCTGCCTTCCCTCTTAAATAAGAGCATATTATGCACGTTATTTAAGAATTGAATAATGTATTGTGAACATCTTTCAAAATCAATACACAACTCTTTTTTCTTTCTGTCATAGCTGAACTATTAGTCCACCATGTGGAAGTATAACTAAGTTAACCTTAGTTAAACTTGGTTTGGTTAAATCTGATCATCATCAAGACTGTTGCCATTGTTGTCCCATCCCCTGTAATACTGAGGTGGCTATCCTATCCTGAGGATACATTTGAACATAAGACATTTGTGCATATGCCCAACTATTACCTAAGAATGAACTCCTAGAAGTGGAATGGCTGGGTCAAAAGATATCCGTATTTCAAATTTTGATCCCTAAAATATCATCAGACTGCTCCAGAAAAAGTTGCCCATCTGCAATCTTATCAACAGTGTTTGAGACTGAGAATGCCTCTTTGCCCACTTGCCCTCCCACCCTGGGCCTTATCCAACTTTGCCTTTAGGTACGTGAGAAACTCAAAGCTCGCAGACCTCGGCCTGCTCTGTAGCTTCCCAGCACTTCCCCACTGATAAACATAAGGCCTCGGTTCCCATTACAAATGTTCTAGATAAGAATTCCACTTACACCAATTCTGAGTTATAATTACAAGGTTATCAGCTAGTGTTATTTTCAGCAGTCCATATCATGACGCTAAATCTATTTCACACCACAAAAAGAGCCCAGGGAAAAAAAAAAAAAAGAAATGCAAACAATGCAGAAGAAAGAATTCAAAGGGGAGGAATGGCCTTTCAGGTCAGTGGGCTGGAAGGAACTCGGTGCTGTGCGGAAGCCGGCTCCAGACTTCACAACCGTCCTGGAGAAACAACAGAAGTGATGCGGCTGAACCTCACAAGGACCTCAGGTCTGTCAGTACCTTCATTCCTCTGCTTGACCCCCCAGCTCCACAACCCAGAGCCTGTTCCTCCTTCCTTGAGGGAACGTCCCTCCACTTCTGCCAGTCCCCATAGTTTCCATCCTATCCCGTTGATCCGAAATGACCACTAGGTTCTTAATATTTATTTCACCTTACAAAATTCATGTTGCCTTTCCCCCCTCTTGTTCCCTTCTAAATGAACACCAAACAAAGCCAGGAGTATTAATCCTTTGGAGTATAATGTCTTTGTTCAAAAAAAAAAAAGGAAATCCTGGAGAATAGAGACTGGGAAGAAAAAGAGGAAGGAACTTCAGAAAAAGCAACCCTGCTCTCTGAGCATTTTCATTGCCTTAAAGACCAGGCTTTGGCCCTGAGCAAGCTTGGTTTTGCAAGTTTTCTGAGACCTTCCTTCCTCCTGGGAAGAGCTCTCCTGCAGTCCTCTAGGGGATGCTGTCGGGGCCCAGCAGGTGGCGCTGCTGGGGTTACTGGCCTGGGGGGAGGCCCAGTTCCTGTGGGTGAGCACAGGGCTCCCTCCCCTTAGCCCTTCAGGATAGCGCCCTGTTTCTCTGGTCTTGGAGCAGTGCCCACCAGAGGCAGCACCTACCCTGGCCCCTGGTGGCATCTTGTGTGGGTGGCTCTGAAGGGTGACATCTATTTTCTAACCTCTCCAAAGGCATCTGCATTCCGAGAGCTACTGTTAACCTCAGGGCAGTCAGTGATTTTGGTTGCTCCCAAATCCATCTCCTTCGGGAAGAAAACCTCTCCCCACAAAAGAAATCAAAGATGGACAGAGGACGGGTGTGGAACAGCCACACTTGTGAAATCCTCCTCTGTGCCAGCTGCTTCATTCAGGCTATCCCAGCCAGGCCGCCCATAATCCCATGTGCCTGGTTTTATTTCTTCCCACTTTCGGTGGGAAAACAGCAGCTTAAAAGTGGCAAAGGAACTGACTTGGCTAGGGCCTCACACCTGGGAAGCGTTAGAGCTGAAATTCAGGTAGTGGTCCATCCTGGGCTTCGTGGGCCCACACATAACTCCCGTGAAGCCTGAGAGCAGAACTTTCTAACCCAAAATCCACAGACCCCTAGCAGCCCCTGGGAGGGCTTTGGGGGCATCAGAATGTCCTGAGATCTGGGTACTGTGCCTTTTGAGGTCACTTCAAGGCTACTGCTATGCGCGCCTTAGCTCCTCCCACAGTCTAAATACTAACGGCTCAGTCAAGTGCAGAGCTACCACCCTTGCTCTTACCCCACTTCCTCTGCTGTTATCTTTCATGAGTCTTAAGAGCCATCTTGTTAACAACTGTTGAAAGGGAGTCTTTGGGAGAATGGGCTGCAGTGAACCACGGCTGTCTTAGTTACCAAGCCTCACCCCCATCCCTCAAGCTTTCAGCAGATTCTCAGAAGTGTCCATAACCCAAATAAAGGTTGCAAACTAGTGAGAAGCACCTCCATGAAGTCTCTTTTTCCTTTAAGCAATAAAAACAAGATGTGCTTCTACATAGCCCTCTAAATGTCTTGCAAGGGGGTCCATGCAGAGATCCAGAGGCACCCACAGATGAAGTGGCCACATTTTATGTTGGGTCCCATGAAGTTATTACTTGCCACTCAAGCTGAGAATGCAGGATATGAATGCACGCTACAGAGGCTTTAATGCAGAGGAAGGAAGCTGTGGTTTGAGTAGAGGAAACTGCCGAAAAGGTCTTTGATCTTTGTATTTCACAAAAAGCAACTGAAAATGTAAATAACTGTCTCTTTCAATCCCAGTTGACAGTTATCAAGAAACAGCTTAATACTTTTATCACACACATGCACACTCCTTTTGCTCTTTTACTAGACACAGGGTAGATAACTATTAAGAAACGAGTCAGCTTCTCTGGGGCACGGAGGAGACACTGGCTCAGATACCCCACCAGGGCACCATTAGAAGTCTTAAGAAAGATCAAAGAAGTGAAGACGAACAAAAACACTTAGTAAATGCCAACTGTTTAGGACCTACTCCCAAGGCCATCCGTGATGAAGGGGAGCCTTTGGTGCCAAGAGGCAGGGGAACCCAGCCTGGATGTACCACACACCAGCTGGGAAACTAAAAAACAAAGGTGAAGGAAGACCAGTGAAGAGAAAAATACAGGCGATTTCAAACCTAATTCAACAGAGAGGGGGAACCAGATGAGAGCAGCCAGACTTGCCAACATGAAGCCCCTGGGAAATGAGGCCAATTATCCTGAGTTTACGGGTAGAAAATTGCCAGACGTCACTCAGCAGGACAAGAGGGAATGCTATCATTTGCAGCGAATAATCTATCATTTCATAACTCAAGTGTGTCTTTGAGCTCTGCAGTGTTCACTTAATAATATTATTTTACTATCGATTATCAGTTGGGTAAGAGGTACAATATACTACATGTTGAGTTGTAAGAAGTTTTCTTTGTAAGTTAAGGGCTGAATTGAGCTTCTAAGTTCTGTAACTCTGACATGGCATGACTGTTTCTCAAGGTGCTGTCTGTGATTTGATGTTTCTTGAAATGCGGATCTTTGGTAAATGAAGGTTTGCTTTTAAATGACACGTGCAGACTCAAGAGGGGTGTAGTAGTTGCTGACAGACACAAGGTACCTACAAAACCCTGGCTTGTTTCTGAGACCTGCTTCAATGGAAAAATACTGAAACAATATTTTCACTGTTAAGTTAGAGTAAGAATAATTTCCAAATAAGTCTTGAAGGGCATTTATATACATACACACACACTTACTAAAGTACGTCCTTTTTCCTCAAGGCCAAAATGCCAGTGACTGTAAGATACGTGATTTAATAGGAGGTGTTTTGGGGGGAAGGACTACAACATTATCTGTATACATCCAGTTTACAATGCATCCCCAATTGAGGATTGCTAAAAGCTGAAATATATGCGTCTCAGAACTGAAACACTGTGGTATGAATGGAGAAAAGCGGATGCTTAATTACGTGAGTGTCTATCCACCTTTCTAGAAGTTTTCTCCGCAAGGGACCCTGGCAGAAGCTATTCATCTGTGTGTTTAGGTTTCTTCCTTACACTGTAAACATAGAAGCTAGTAAAAGAGTCTCATAAAAGTTGAATAAAACAAATGTATTGTGTGCACACCTTTGTACCCAGCAATTCTACTCTTAGAAACTGACCTTATAAATATGATTACTTGTATACAATGACATATAAACAAGGATGTTTACTGCAGCATTATCAGGAATATAAAAGCTTGTCAATATCATGAATGTTCAACAACAGGGGAATTCTTAAATAAATCATGATAAGTTCATGGATTTGGAATATGGAATATGTATTTGAATACACATTTGGAATATGGAAGACCATGACATAAAAGGAATAAAACAGATCTCTCTCTGCTAACATGGACTGATGTTCCCTACTGAATGTGGGGGGGAGGGAAAGTGAGTCTTAGAAGAGTAACTTTCCATATTTTATTAACTGTAAAATGTACATTTCTTCATATCTTAACATCTGTGAAATGTATCATACATTCAGAGTGTATCATACCATCAGTGGCATCTTAGAGTCCATGACATACAGTAGTACAATCCTATTTGTGTATATATGTGATATACATGCTTGAATATGCATAGAAAATAACTTCTGGAAAGTTACTTTAACTGTAAGAAAGATGTTTTATTTTACTTCACTCTGTATTCTTTCATAAGATTTGAGGTATTTCCTTAAACATGTACTATTTCCAAATAGAAACAAACCATGCCTAGGATCAAATCCTAGTTCACCAACTAGTAACAGCAAGACCGTGGGTGAGTCACACAATGTCCTGAGACTCAGTTTACTAAACTTCAAAGCGGATAAAATAACAGCATCTATTGTAAAGTGTTGCTGTGGGGATTAAATGAGCTAATACAAATAAAACCCTTAGATAAGTGTCTAGGATCTAGTAACTGCTCAACAATTGCTAGCTTTAGATCTCCTGAACTCACAATGGGGTTACTTCCTAATACACCCATTGTGAGTTGAAAATACTGGGAGCTGGAAACACATTTAATACACCTAACTTACCAAACATGGTTTAGCCTAGCCTTCCTTAAATGCACTCAAAACACTTACATTAGCCTACAGTTGGGCAAAATCATCTAACACGGAGCCTAGTTCATGATAAAGTGGTGATTATTCCATGTAACTGATTAAATCCTGTACTGAAAGTGAAGAACAAAATGGCTGTGTGGGCACAGAATGGGACATCGGCCATTCACTCTCGTGCCTGCATGGCTGACTGGCAGCTGCCACAGCCCAATAACACGAGAGAGGAATGCGCCATGTATCGCTAGCCTGGGATAAGGTCAAAGTTCAAAATTCAAAATAAGGTTTCTACTGAATGTGGATCACTTTTGCACCATCTTAAAGTCAAAAAATCTTAAGTTGAAACATAGTAAGTCAGATACCATCTACATAATGATAACATTACTAGGGAAGGCAGGCCAGCAGACCTCCAGTTCAAGTACAGCATAGTAATTCCTGTGGTTGAGGCCCCAGGGGAATCAGAAGAGCAGCATCTAATTTATCTGGAGGCACCAGAGATGTACTGGGGAGAAGGGCACATTTGGGAGCATCTCAAAGCAGAGTCCAGAAGAATCAGCCAAATGAAGGTTAGGCATTGCAAGCAGAAGGCCCAATTTGTGTAAAAGCTTAGATTCAACTAATGGTAAGAAATAGCTCAGAATGGCAAAAGCTCAGAGGGCCTTTGGAAGAGGGGAAGGAAATGAGGGCAGAAAGCTGAACTGGAACCAGGTAACGATACATTATGAGGCGTAGGAGTTTAAACATGATCCTGAGAGCGGGGGGGTGGGCGGGAGCACTTGAAAGAATTCCAAGCTTGGGAATGACAGGATGGGATTTGTCTCTTTGGAAAGATCACTCCAGTCCTCAGGAGGAAGACCTGGGGAGGGCAACCTATTTATACTTAGGAGATAGAGGGGGAAAGGTTGAGAACATTTCCATTCAAACTGGTTGAAATGCTGATACCTGGAAACCACTTACCTGGTAAATTTACTTGGGTGAAATATTTCACCCCCTAACAAGGGTGGGAAACCATTGCACAAGGTATTAGAAACAAAAGGTTGCAGGTTTGTAATTGCTTCTCACTATCAGGTTCACTTAAACAATATGACTGGCCAGAACTTTCGGGAAGGGCGACCGCCTCGTGAATACGTGTGCCGCCGCCAGGGCGAGGCTTGTCCTTTCCCTGCCCCGGTTCCTATGGCTGCCCATGGTTACTCCTTTTCCTTGGCACACAATGAATGAAACTTCTGCTTGAGCTCAACTTGTTTCCCTTTTTATTTTATTTGTCTACAGCAAACACTCAACCCTTCCAGTTTCTGTGCCATTGTAACTCGCTTTGGAATTACTTCACCCACTTGCACCCATGTGATGATGGCAGAAGAGAAAGCCCTGTCTCCAGCTTTGGAGGGCTCTGAGCTTGATGGCAAGATGCACAGTGGTACTGACCCACAAAAGGTACAGGACCATCCAACTGAGCCTATCGCGGACACACCACATGGCTCGCACTGTACACGGCAGGCGGAGCAGAGGAAGGCGAAAGGAGGTCAAGTGCTTGCTGCCCCACATGTTGTCAGTAGCAAAGCATCAAGGGGGACCCAATCCTCTGGCTTCCGAATGCTGAGCATTTTCTGCCAGACAGCACACACTTTAAACAAAACACAGTGCTCATTAAAGGGAGTGTATTCTTCATGACCTCACTGGCATGGGTAGTGGAAAATCTAAGAAGCTATCTCTAACCGAACTGGAATGTTTATTCTGGCTCCAGAGCTCTTCCCCTGGAGGAATCCACCGGGAGACCAGGCCCCAGCCCCCCACTTCCCTAGTTTGTGGCTGGAGCTCTGTAAGGCCCCAGGGCATAGGAAGACTCCTCCTCAGAGCTGAGAAGCAGAGGAGAGAGAGTAGGGCAGACCTGACAGGTTAGTCTTTCCAAGCAAAGTTCTAAAACAACAAAAACATATGCATGAAGGCAGAAATTACTATTTAAATGGCTCCTAGTATAACCATGGACAATATCAAATCTCCACCCAGAAGTAGGAAATCCCAATTAGGAGCTCTCTCTAACCTCAACGCTGATGAAAAATTAGGGAGAAAGTCCAGGAATATTTTCACTTTCTTCATTTTCTCCTCAGCCTATGACAGGAGAGTGGCTTGGCTCTGCTGTCCTGGGTTTTTGTTTTTGCAGGTGGACCATCTTAGATCAGACTCTTTGAGTGTTAATTAAGAATGGAAAGTAATGCAGTGATCCAGTTAATCTTGGTGAAAAGATGATGGTCAGGGGTAAGAAACACCCTCCAAGATGAGCTCATAAAATGTCTATTAAAAGACTGGGAAAAAGGAGGAAGGAGACTTTGGAGAATCAGATGCTGTCCCACTCGGCACAGGTGAATAATCTGACAGTCTGCAGAACCAATTCTCAAGAGAAATAGAAGTCATTTGCAGCCCATCCTTCCCACAAAGCTGGATATTTGTTTTTAACATTTACCCAGTACTAGCAGGAAATGTACCAGAAGCAGAGGAGGAAAAAAAAAACTATTCAGGTTTTCTATAAATCATTTTCTCTAATAAAAGGATTCTCATATTTTCAGATTACCTCTCTTGGAGTATAGGTCTTCTGAGGTTGTCACCTCTAAGTACACAGGAATCTTCTAGTCCATAAAACAACAGGAAGCAGTTACAGGAAAGCTATACCTTAAAACCAAATGATCTGAACATACAACAGGTGGTTCAAAGGTCAAGTTCAATGCACTGGATAGCTGGACCCAAAATAGATCAATATATTTGGTCCCATGATTAAAAATATCTAGTGAGTGAATAACCAATCCTTTCTTTCTCGTTTGCTAAAAGATGAGGTCCAAAACAACTACAGATATTTCAGAGCTTGATGGGACCTTAGACATTACATATTCTAAGTGATGTCTTCCTTCCTGAAGATTACCTGGGAGATTCCTAGGAACATCCATCTCACCTATCTCCAGTTCCTGTGCTCTCAATTTTCCTACACCTTCCCCAACACAAAACAGTCAGATGAGACACCAGAATGGGGGAGGGGGCACAACAGAACACCCTTAGTATCTTGGTTGATATTTGAAATATATGACCTTAAGAAGCAGGACTATACTTCTATAATTATGAATATGTGTTTTATTTAATACTTCCAGGTCAGTTCTCATCTCTTTTCCACATAAAGATGATTTGCTGAAAAATCTTTTAAAGTTATAAATCAGAGTTCTATGGAAAAATTTGTTCTAGCAACATTCCTCAAGGGCCTACGGCATACACAGTACGGTGATGAGACACAAGGATGGGACTATAAGGCCTCCAGCCTGAAGGAGCTGGGGCACATAAATAACTGACAACATCACATAAAATTGAGGGGTGTAGAAAGTGTCATGAACATCCAGAGAAGGAAGCAGTGGTACTGCTGAGAGAGGATCGGAGAAGGCTTCCTAAAAGGAGATGATTTTTCACTGGGGCTTTGAAGGTTGAATAGGAGCTGGCCCAGTAGAAAGAGTCAGGGAACTGTAGTCAGTAGGAACAAACCAATCCACAGAAGGGTAAGAGCTGTGGAGTATTACAGATGGCACGAGCACAGGGTGCCCAATGGGGAACGGTAGGATGGAGGATAGAAAGACGGTATGAAGCAAGACATGAGAAGCTCTGAACATGCAACCAACGAGTTCGGACTTTAATCTGTAGGCAGTGTGGGGCCACTTGTGGTTTTTACACATGGAGATAACCCACTGGGTGGCAAGTCCAAGAATGGACTGGAAGCTGGGAGATTGGTTAAAAGTTAGAACCCTGCCAATAACTGAGGATCTGAATTGGGAATTCTGAATTCCCAACAACTGTGTCCATCACCCTTGAATCAAAGCGTGGGACCCACTGGTAATGTTTTTAGCATGAGGTAGCCCCAGCCTTGCTTGGAGATGGTCACTGCCTTTAACTGCATCCTCGCTGGAAGGTACTTTCCCCTCCTCCTTCTCATCTACTTCATGTGGATTCCATGAAGGGAGCACACCACGTAAGTTAGTCCAAGTCTGTAGAAGAAAAGACCTTTGACAGAAGTTCGTTCAGGTGCAACCAGGAGAGTAACACAGGCACCAACGTTCAGCACCTACTAGATCTCAGGCACATTATGAAGCCTCTCTTTGTCTCAACATTTCCCACTGTAAAATGGGTACAAAGAATTACCTTCTTCTCAATGTCAATATGAGGTTTGAAAACAGATCATTGCACAAGTACACAGTAAGCAACGAAAATAATGACTGATACCTTTTTTTAGGTATGAAAATGAGTGTTTAGAATGATAAACCACAACAAATTAATTTTTGAATAAAACAGCTAAAAAAATCACAAATATTTTCCTTTGGGTTTACAATGTTGGCTGTTACTTAGATACTTCTTTTTTTTAATTTCTATATTAAAACAGTTTATATACAATATTACATTGGTTTCAGATGAACAACATAGCATGCTCTTTTTTACTCCTTTCGACAACAGCCTATAGCTGGCATGGAATATTGCTTTTAAGTTTCAAGGATAAAAAAGTAATCCGAGGAAGGCAATACAACACAGAGAAGACAAGTAGTGATTCTATAGCATCTTACTACGCTGATGGACAGTGACTGTAATGGGGTATGTGGTGGGGACTGGATAATGGGGGGAGTCTAGTAACCATAATCTTGCTCATGTAATTGTACATTAATGATACCAAAAAAAAAGTAATCCAGCTAGCACAGTTCTTACAAATGACATTGCTTTAAATGGTTTACTTTTCTAAGACTGAGGGTTCCCCTACTTTTCTAAGACTGAGGGTTTCCCTGTAAAGCACTAATGCGTTTTTCAATTTTATCCTTCCTAAAATATATCATACTTACTTAAACAGAATATATTTATTAAAATTTAACCTTTCTGAGGTGATTACCATGATTTAGTCAAGGGCATGCTGAGGTATCAGGAGGAGTTAGCACATGAAAAGTGACTTGATATACTGCAGATTTAGTGGTGATGGGGGTTAAATTATATCCCAAGAGTGTCTAGAACCTTCCCCAATATAAAATGTGCAACATGTCTTAAGTGTTATCTGACCTCCACACAATAAGAGGCTTGTAACTGCCTTTTTTCTTTATCCTTTTATTTTAAACTTTTATTATGTAAAATTTCAAACATACATAAAAGTAGAAAGAAGAGCATAATGAACCCTTATTCCATCTTCAACAATAATCACCATGTTGCCAGTCTTGCTTCACTTATATATCTCTATCCCTTATCCCTTGTTGGGTACCCTTCCCTTTACACAGCTTTATTGGGGCATAATTTACAACTGTAATCATACAATACCCTTATTTCTGGTAAATTTAGAAAGTTGTATGACCATCACCACAAGTCAATTTTAGAACATTCCATCATCTCGAAAGTGCCTATTCCCAGTTAATCTCCATTCTTAGCTCAGCTTTAGGCAACCACTCATCTACTTTATGTCTTTATACATTTGCCTTTTCTGGGCATTGCATTAAAGGGAATCACACGATATGATTTTTCTGTCATCTTTTGGAATCATACAATACGCTGTATTTTGTGTCTGGTTTCTTTCACTTAGTGTGTTTTTAAGGTTTATCCATGCTGTAGCAGATACAGTACTTTCTTTTTTATGGATGAATAATATTCCATTGTACAAAATATATAAAGAACTCACATGTCTCAACACCCAAAAAGCAAATAACCCTATTAAAAAATGGGCAGAGGATCTGAACAGACACTTCTCCAAAGAAGAAATTCAGATGGCCAACAGACACATGAAAAGATGCTCCACATTGCTAATTATCAGGGAAATGCAAATTAAAACCACAATGAGATATCACCTCACACCAGTTAGGATGGATAACATATAAAAGACTAGGAACAACAAATGCTGGGGAGGATGTGGAGAAAGGTGGTAATGTAAACTAGTTCAACCATTGTGGAAAGCAATATGGAGGTTCCTCAAAAACCTAAAAATAGAAATAGCATTTGACCCAGGAATTCCACTCCTAGGAATTTACCCAAAGAAAACAACTTCTCAGATTCAAAAAGACATATGCACCCCTATATTTACTGCAGCACTGTTTACAATAGCCAAGATATGGAAGCAACCTAAGTGTCCATCTGTAGATGAATAGATAACGAAGATATGGTATCTATATGCAATGGAATACTATTCAGCCATACGAAAGAAGCAAATCCTACCATTTGCAACAACATGGATGGTGCTGGAGGGTATTATGCTCAGTGAAATAAGTCAGGCAGAGAAAGACAAATACCAAATGATTTCCCTCATCTGTGGAGTATAACAACGAAGCAAAACTGAAGGAACAAAATAGCAGCAGACTCACAGACTCCAAGAAGGGCCTAGTGGTGAAAGGGACAGGATTCAAACACAGAACTTCCTATTCTTTCCTTCTTCTTTATTTATTAGTTTCATTGCTCTGCCTGAAACATCCCTCTTCGCTGTGTCCATTCTGGCTGGCCTTTCTCTCTGCTCTAGAGCTGCTACGGAGGAATTTCCACCCTTAGTCATCCATGGAATCCTCTTCACCCCCTGTTAACTCTCACACCCCCATCCCCTCCCCTGCACCTCTCTGAAGCCTGTCTCATTTCTGAGCCCTCCTGGGATTCCGTGGGCACAGGAGCTGCTTCTGGCCTCTCCCCTCACCCCACTGCAGGCACTGTATTCTTGACCCCCTTCCCTCGGCAAATTCTTGTGCCATCACTTCATTCGCTTTCTCCAAGTTCTATGTAGTGCAGGGTCACAGATGTCCTGTAGGTTTATGAGCATATAGTCTGCATTCCTGGGTTTTTGCTTTTCCAGTTGTTGAGGGGGATTTCGAGAGAAAACTTTTTTTTGCTACCTTGAAATCATAAGTCTCTTTCATGAGACTATGGTGACATAGTTACTTGGCCAATGAAAATACATGGACAATGATCATCAGTTTCATTCAAACTAAGGTAGGAGAAGGGAGACAAAACACCGCCACAAATTCTAAACAAGTTTTATTCCATAAGTGTCTTATTGTGCACGAATGGGACTGCCCTTTCCTCTCCAAAGAGGCAAGCAGCCCTTAATCAGTCTGTGGCTGGTTATTACTCCATTTGCCTAATTTAGGCAAAGAACTCTCTGAAGCTGAAAGTAATCCACAGGTTTTTTAAAAAAATTAAATTACTATCCCAACTTTCCTATAACTATGTTGGCAAATGCCAAGCACACAAAACTGATTCTGAACACTTTTCCCTCCTACATAAATCAAATCCACCACAACCACTCTCCCTTTTGAAAAATGTTTGACTATAAATTCTGCAGAATTTATAGTCAAACAGTGGCTGTACACACCTAGAGTAACTGGCTGCTATTACCCAATCAGTTAGCAAATATTTACTGGGCACCCAGTGCGGTAGGCACAGCAGGGGAAATAGAAATGGATAAAGATATGGCCCTTATTGCCCTTGTAGTCTACTTACGATAAGACAAAAACATGAAAAGTTAAACAGTACAAGGTAGTATGTGATCAAGGGGCTTGGGCAGAAGTTTACATAACTTTAGAAATTAGAGAGCCAACAACCTGGAAAACGCTGAGACTACAGAAGGGAAGCTAGAGCACCAAAACTCTAAAGCCCTCACACCAACTAAAGCTCAAATATGCTAATGATCATGTCACTCGCCTGCTTAGAAACCTTCAGTGACTGAGCCCTAAGAACTACAGAAAGTTCAAACTCCCTAGCTTGGCTCTCAAGACCTCACAGGCCCTGGCCCCTTCCACCTGGTCAGGTTTTGCCCCATCCACAGGTTCCTGGGACCCACTGATACCTGCCGCTGTCCAACGCTCCTTGTTCCTGATACCGCATCCTTCCCATCATCCCTAAGTACAGCCTCAGCTACCTGTTTTACATTCCGCCTCCCTCCTGGAGGCACCTCAACACTGGCTCTTCATTACCACACAAGATCTTTGTCTCTTGAGACGGCCAGTCCCCACGATGGCCCCCAGTGATTTTCACTTCCTGGCACTCATTCCATTGTGCAGCCCACACCCACACTGAATACAGGACACCAGTGTAACCAACAAGATACTGTGGAAGTGGTGGGTGTGACTTCCAAGGCTTCATCATAGAAGACATTTGAGGCTTCCTCTTTGTGCTCCCTCAGACCACTAGCTCTGGGCGAAGGCGCCCACCATGTCACAAGGGCACTCCGGTAAACCTGTGGACAGGTCTACCTAGTGAGGAACCAAGGCCTCCTGCTCACAGCCAGCACCAGCTTGCCAGCTACGTAAGCGAATTGGAGCTGGATCCTCAACAGAAAAAGCCCCAGATGTCTGCAGGTCTGGCCAACTCCCTGACTCGAACCTCATGAGAGACCCAAGTCTGCATCATTCTGCTAAGCTGCTCCCAAATTCCCAACCCACAGAAACTGGATGTAATAATAGATGCTTATTGTTGTTTGCAGCTAGGTTTTACGGCAAGTTGTTTCGCAGCAATAGGTAACACACATGGCTCTCTGATATACTCTGCACTGCATTCCAGCTCTTTGCATCCTAACCTTTTTCTCAGAACTAGATTAACATTTCCCAGAGGGCAGGAACCACTTTTTTCAATTTTCTAATTTTCCAAATTTGCCAATTTTTGACATGCTTTAGTAAGACACTTAGTAATCATTTGTTGATTGACTGGATAATAAAAGAATAGGAAAAACTAAACTAAACTGCTGGTGAAGCTGTGCCTTGAGCTGACTTCCTATCAGTTTTAGATGATTCTGTAATTCTGGATTCGGATCCCAGCCCCAGCTTTCAGGAAATACTGCCAGGAACACACCGCACCTCCACCTCAGGACTTGTCTCCCCCTCCAACTTTCCCAACTTACTCCACGGCAAGAGCAGCTCCACAGGGTTACAGGTGATAAATACATGGGCAGTGGGGCAGGGCAAGAGTCAGGGATGGGAATAGGGGCAGGAGACTGAAAAACAAGCAACAACCATTTAACTGGTGTGCGTTCGGTCAGCCGTGTCCAAGCAGCCTGCACCTGGCAGAATCCCCATCCCAGGAACTCTGGCCTGTCCCCCAGGAAGTGTAGGCATTTCACAGGTTTCAAACTGAGAATATTTCTTCTGAATCCTCCCACATTTTTAAGAAGGTTCCAGCCCAGTGCAGGTCCTCTCCTGAATTCAGGGCCGAGTCACGGTCTAACAGAGTCCTTCTTGTGCGACTCCTTGGAGCTCACTATAGCTGGTCTGGGTGACCAGTAAGACTGAATACCTCTCTTTAAGCCTTAAATAAAAACAGAAAAAACAGGACCAAACCATAACCACACAAAGACGCAGTCACCCCGCTGGGATGCACGAAGAAATCTGATCATCATCCCTATGCTAAATTATAAGAGATTATACACAGTAAGTAGAGAAAAGCAAGATAAGTATAAAATAAGACTAATTCCTATCAGGTAAACTGGCCCAGAAGGTAAATTGGCCTTGAATCGACATTTATATTAATGAACCTCACTAATGATAGAAATAGCAAAATAATTAAGAATGTCCATATAGGAAAGCTACAAAATCATGTTAGAAGACAGTTGGCTCTCATTGTAAAAAGGAGTGAATGTAGCTTTAAGTCAACAAAGGCAGTGCACTTCTAGTCAATATAGCCTTAGGGCCAAAGCAAGATTAGTTCCAAGAACAAGTATATGGTCCTTGTTAGAATTCTGTGCAGTTTAATTTTAAATGCCCCTCTCTCTCTTTGCAGACTATATGCACAGACCTCAAAGAGATTCTGGTATTTAGCCTAATGATTTCCATGTGTTAAATACACCTCTGCCTATAGGCACTGGTCAGATTAGTTTCTTCTGAAAAAGAAGGCTAAAGGTTGGTTCTTGTACATAAAATCATCCCATCCTATTACGGCTGGAGACCTGAAATTCATTAGCAAATAACTTGAGGCCAGTTACACAAACCTGCTGGTAAGGCAAGGCTGCCTTCCAGCTGTTCCCAACACACCTTTGTAAATATAAAGAGCCATTGCTTGGGCAAAACTCTGTCTAACCTCTTAAAGATGTGCACTTAATTTAAGAAAACATTTTTTAAGTGGCTCAGGATCTTAATCTCATTTACTGTGTTGCAAACTTCAAATCATTTAATATTCTTGCTCCAGTATGTCTCAGCAATAGACAAATTAAATAATGTCTCTTAAAAATATACAATACCGGCATTCTCTCAGACTCTTTGTCTTAGAGTCTTCATTTCTTGCTCAAGAAAGACAACATCAGTTGAACGCCAATCATTTCATTGAGAAACAGAATCCACAAAAATCTGGGAGGCTGTGTAGGAAATAATGTTACAAGAAAAGCAAGAGTATTAAGCTGTATATCTATGGATCTATGGTCCAGCTATCATACGTAACTATGGGTAAGGATAGGAAGGCATATGAGAAATGAGACAAATTGTTTTCTCACACACACATCTATGACCCTAGGACATTTTTTCTGTCTAAATTTTATTTACTGCTGGGAGTTGTCTTAACAGTGGGTGTCATTTGTTTGCATTTTTAAATGATCAGGATAAGATCTCACCTTATCAGACAAGAACTTATGAGCTAGGAACTCCTGTAAAAGGGTGGTGACTGTCTGTACCATCCTAGTGAGATGACTGCCTGTCTCTCCCTACATGTTCTTCAGGGATAGCAATTCCACAGTTTCCAAGTTTAATCCTGCCAGGGGAAAGAAACCCTACCTAACCAGCTAAGAACATTGGATTTCAAGAAAAGGTCACCATTTTTAGCTTTACACTAAAATAACCCTTCAAATGAAAGCACAACTGATGTTTGGGGACATTATAAAAATTAAGTCATTCACTAACCCATTTATTGAGAATATAGGTACAGCCTATGAGTTCTAGAGATGATCAAAACTTAGTTCCTGCTCTTAGGAAGGTAAACTAGTTGGGGACAGATAGCAGCTAAGGTGTAAGGCCATGAGTGATACAATCAATATGAAGATAGGGACACTACACTGACCTACCTACTCACATTCTTAAGACAAAGAGGTTACTCCTCGACAGTTTTTCCTCGTAAAGAATGGATCCAGGGGAGTCTTCACAGAAAAGGTAACATTTGAACTGGACCCTGAAGGATAGTCTAATTTTGTCCAGGGAAGAGAAGCAGTGGGCACTGCAGGAAAGGGGGATATAACCAGCAAAGACAAGAGCGGGTAAGAGTGGGGTATGTTCTAGAGCAATGCACAATTTAGGAACTGGAACCAAAGGAGACATGCAGAGAAGTAGTGGGGATCAGGCATGGCCTTGAACATAGAGGGAAGGGTGGGTCAAATAAGCAAATATTGTCTTTTGGGGCCTGGGCAAGAAGGTTTGCATTTGCTGTTATATTTAATCCCAACAACTTGTTTCACAAGGCACACGACCGAGGCTCCAAGAAGTCAGAGACCATCACTGAGAAGCATGTCACCCACCTATATCCCTGAGCCAGCACTAGGCTGGTCCTCGACGGGTGCTGTCCCAGTGCATGGGCGACAAACCAAGAGGCCTGTGATCTGCTACTCCGCGGTATCACTCTCCTGAACTTGTTTTTGATAGACATTGGGAGCAAATGACAATGGGGTTACTGGGATGCAATAACTGGAGAGCTGTGTGTTCAGAAGGTGCAGTAAAGTGCTCTGGGGAGGCGGGGTGGAGAATTCCCTCACATTAAGAGCCTGAAGTGTTTACAGACAATGTGTTGCGTGCTCAGCGTGTGGTGTTTATAGAGATTTTTCAAAGGAAGTATTAGAATACCTCCAAAACTCAGTTCAAATCTAAATTCTCTCCTTCACCAAATACATTTCTATCATGAAATTTAAGCACTATAACAGATATAAAATGAAAAGTTCAACTTTCTACTCTTCCGACTCACAGTTAAACTATTAATATTGTTCATTCTTCTAAAAAATGCTTATGTACTCATAAACATATCATATGCTTTTTTTAAACATAATGAGATCATTATTTTGCTTTTTTATTTAATCTTTCTTGGAGATCTTTCCATATCTCTGCACAGAGACCAACTTGTTCTAAAGCCGCATTATGTTTCATCTCAAGGAAGTACCGAAATGCGTATTAGCAGCTGATGCACATTTAAGTTGTTCAGAGATTTTGGTTTGTTTTCTTTTTTCATTCTTAAAAACAACACAGCAATGAACTCTTTTTGTCCCAGGATGAATTTACTTATGGTCACTTGTATCAGCATCTTGGATAGTCACAAATGGACTCCTAGGTAAGACACAGTTTAGCAAATTTCCTCGTGTGTTAATATAGTTAGCAGTCACTTATCTCAGCAATGAAGGGGAACACAAAGATAATCTAAAAATAGCTTTGTGCACAGGAGTATCTCAGGACATTCTGTAGCTGTGGAGTGTCCTGGGAAGACAGGGCTAGAGTCCTGGCTCCCGACCCGGAGCCCCGGGTGCAGAATTCCTCATTCCACACTGGAACAGGGCGCAGGCACAGGACAGTATTCCTTCCAGACAACCCCAGGGCTCTACCCTTCTTGCTCTACCACGGCTTTATCATCCCTGGGTTTGCACGCATAAATGATAATGAAAAGTGCAAGTGATAATAATCAGAATCATGGAATTTCAGAGCTGAGAGGAACTAGAGATTATCCAGTCTACACTTTACACTTCTTAGATGTGGCAGACCCAGAGGGTTGAAATCTCAGCAAGATCGCACAGCCACCTTCCGCACGTCTGTCCAGAGCTTTCTCCATTACATGGTTCCAACTAACATCTGTATCCTTTGCTGAATTATTTCAAAAGGACAATGTAAGCAAAATCTGTGTACAAAATTGCCCTGGGTAGTAATAATGATGCTTAAAAAGAAAAAAAAAAAAAGACCATTCTGAGAACATATGCAGAGATAGTAAGAAATTCAAAACCCTTATTTTTAGATCATTTTAACTTCTTTCTCCCTGAGATCCACTATGTGAATGTGTAACAAGTTTCAAAACTGACACATGTAAGTTTCACCTCCCCTCTCCTGTCCTTTGTTGAGGTGTTAATAAGCAAGTTCTGGTAACACTGTTGACTAGTTATCAGCAAGACATGCCACTCACAAGCTGTCTGCAGCCCTGACAGTGGGTTTGCACTACTCCCCACTTCCCTCCCATTCATGCTGCCGAGTCTAAACCACATCTGTTCAAGATCTAAACATCATAGGGGGTGGGCAGATGGGCAAAATAGGTGGAGGGGATAAAAGGTACAAACTTGCAGTAATAAAATAAGTAAGTCACATGGATGAAAAGTACAACATAGGGGACATAGTCGGTAATACTTTAAAGAAAAAAAAATGATCTAAATGTCAGAGAGTGGCCAGCTCCAAGCCCTGGAGGCCAGCTTTGCTACTGACCTATATAGCCAGCACCTGCAAGGAGCCTGTGAAGTGTGTGTATTTTTGCAAGAGGAAGTACAAGAATATGGTTAAGAACCAATGAATTTGAATATCTGCTTTGCTTTTGACCTTGAGTAAAGACTTAAACCCTTGTGATCTCAATATTGTCATCTTTAAAATGGGGATAATAATGATAGAACTTAGGTTTTGCAATGGGTATAAAAAGCTTAGTACAATGCCTGGCACATGGTACATGCTCAGGAAATACTGGATCTCTACATGACACCTGACTCACACACGGGCCAGCCAGAGGCAGAAGGCAAAATACAGGCATTTGGGAGGGAAAAAAAGCCTTCAGTATGATTTCTGGTGAATTATGAGAGCAGGATTGAAAATAGTTACATTTTTACACCAATCTATATTTGTCTATGAAATTCCTAGGAGCAAATAGTTATTCCCAGGACTTTTTCAATTGAGATTTGAAATGCTAGATCTGGGAAAAAACTCACAAAAGTGGGTCGGGCTGGTGAGCTGCCTCTGGTGGGCCAGGCCCCAGGAGTGGAGAGCCTGACTCTAAGCTCCTCACCTCAGGAACACTGACCGAGAACAGAAAAGTGCTCAACAAGGGCAATTTCTCACAGCCTGGGCAGCTTTTCCCTATCAACGACTCTGTTACCAGTTAGACTTCCCTGGTGGTTGAGGATGTGGGGTTTCACTATTTCTTCACACCTGAGAAAAGAGACCACCTCAGCACTCACACCCACTGGGGCTGAGCTGGCCCACTGCTTCCAGATCATTCCCATCAATTGTGGGGGAAAACAGAAACACGGAGAACCAACCACATTAAACAAGCGCACACTTTGGTGAATGATCCTAAGACAAACCCTCATCTAGCCACCACGTGGCTTCCAACAAAAAAGTGAAAAAAAAATAGTGTTAAGAGGATCTAGGTGTGTCATCAGAGTAAGAGCCAAAACTGATGGAAGAGACTGCAAGGTGTAGGAGAGCAAAAGGCGCCCAGCAGCAACTCAGCGGGAGCCGGCGTCTTACAAAGAACTTGGGTTTCCCTGGACCACTCATGCTTAAGGGAAACGTTTTCATCTATACCATTTTAATTAAAATTCGCCATGTAACAGTCTATTTTTTTTAAAGCTTATGGCAAATGATGTGCTCCAAGATACCTTGAAGGCAGCCTCAATTCAGAATGGCCTCTGGGATGCCTACTGGAATTGCAACAAGCTGCTCGGTGTTGCATTCCTACAGACATGAGGTCACCCACTTGATTCAAAGTCGTAGCACTCAGCATACCAATCCAGGGCAGCTTCGAGTTCCTATGTTAGACATGGAATCTACACCCCTTACTCCCCTTCTCAGCTCCCCATGCAAGTTATAGCAGCAGTGGATTAAAAAAAAACAAGTGAACTAAACAATTTTTGCCAAACTGATAAGCATCCTAAAGTCTAAGGGAACTACCACACCCAAAGTGTTGTTCCAGCTTTAGCAACACTGAGTTCAGGAACTAAGTGAGGAAATACAGGCTTGCAGGGTCTGCACTGGTTCTGAGCTGTGGGGACAGGACCTTGGAGCAACAGCCACACCACATGTGTGGCATGAGGGCCACCAGACAAGAACCACACCCAGAACCGCATCTGCTAAGGCAACTGTGAGCGGCCTGAGCATCCTGCCGGGAGCAGGCAGCACAGCTATCAGGATGCCGTCCCAGCTTCTTCCAAATGAGCCTCACACAGACTCTAAAACTTTAGGATAAACTTGCCATCACTCAGATTGGCACTCTGCTACACAGGCCAATAACCAAAGACACATTTAAAACTGTCCAACTTCCTCCCAACAGGAAATAGGGAGTCAATTTCTCCTCTCAATTTGGGAAGTGCAACTCCATGGATTTTGAACTTGCACACTCTTGCTTTGAAATGTGAAGCACATCTTCAGTAATCACAGGATTGGGGGGACAAGCTGCAGAAGGAAAACGGGTCTGTGAAGGGCAGACCCTAAACACTGGGACATGGCCCCACAGGCTGCATCTCACCCTGCGTTTCGCAGGGGAGACTGCGGTGGCTTGTTGAAGGTCACAGGTGAGCCATGCCAGCTGAGCACACCCCCATGGTTCACCTCCCCGCTATTATGAACAACAAAACGTGAAGAATGAAACAGGGACACAAGCTATGAAGGAAACTCGGGCTGGATGGAGAGCTAACAGCCCATGAGACTTCAGAGACAATGAGGGAGTTTGTAGCAGTTTTAAGGAGGGAGGATGGTCTTTGGTGGCTGAGCGCACGAGTATGGCTGCAGCTGAGCTCAGTCAGGCATCTGGCTGGTTATTTAAACTCCCCAAATCTCATCGTTCTGTGCCCAAACCTCAGCTCCTCATCTGTAAGGATTAACAATTAACAGATCTTTCTCACAGGTCTGTAATGAAGATGAAATGAAAGGATGTGGATAAAGCACCGGGCCAGGTTCACTGTAAGTACTCAATAACCGTTTGTCATGATTACTGTTATGGGGGTTGTGAATGTTTCCAGAAACATAACAAACTCCCCGATGGATGGTCGTCTTCCAGGTTTGAATGCAGGGCCCATGATCCCTAACATTAGAAAGTCACTGAGAGTAGTAATGAGGTGTTTGTGATTTTCAACACCTTCCATGTCTCTGTTTTGCTTTTCTACCAACTACTCATCACAGGTGGATAGTTTTAATTCCATTAAAACCTGGGATGATTTTTATCGGTAAGAGTGATGACCTATGCAGCTTCGAGGTCCTGGGCCCCGAGGCTGGGCGGCTGCTCTTTGCCCAGAGATCATGCCCCGCTCCGTTCTCCTTCTCGGCACAGCCAGGCTCCCACAGGAGAGGTTCTCCCCAGCACCCACGACTTGCTTTCACAGCTTCCTCGCAGCCGTGACGGAGCTCTGGCCCATGAGGCGTGAGGAGGCTTCAGGAAAGGTTCTAGCCCCTGATGCGAGGAGACAGCACTACAGGAGAACAGGGTTTCGCTGCCCTCTCTGGCCCGCCCCTGCACTGAATGTACCCACGCATTCCTGCTCCCAGCACACACTGGGGGCAGCATGTGATGCTCGTTGCTAACGAAGCCATTTTCCGCCATGAGGGACAAGTCTGCAGAGAAAAGGCGAACGTGCTCAGGGTGGGGAAGGAGAAGGATAGAAAACACCTGGTCCCTGTTGATGTTCCAGCCACTGATTCAACCTTGGGTAGGACCACCCCAGCCTACCCATCACATATGATAATTTAACGCCTTTACTGTTCAAACCACTGTCCATTCATTTACACTTACCTGTAGCCGAAAGCACCCTGACTTCTATGGCCTGAACTGTGTCACCCCCAATATTTATGTTGAAGCCCCAACACCCAGTACCTCAAAATAGGATTGTATTTGGAGACAGGGTCTTTAAAGAGGTGATTCAACCAAAATGAGACCACCAGGGTGGGCTCTCAGCCAGTATGACTGGTGTCCTGAGAAGAAGAGAGTTAGACACACAGATGCCTGGAGCGCACCCTCAAAAGGAGCTGAGGAAATGTGCTACCAGGGAATCTGAGCTCTAAGAAATACTAAGGTCCTTCAGGCTGAAAGACAAAAAACACCTGATGGAAACTTGGGTCTACACTAAAGAAGGAAGAACCCCAAATATAGTAAGTAAGTCGATAAAAACAAAAACATTTCCCTACGTTTTAATTTCTTTAAAAGATAATAGTTTGAAGCAAAAAATAATAACCATGACTTCTGAGGATTGCACAGTAGACTGTATGACAAAGGGTAGTATTTGCCACACCCTTTACAAAGGTGACTGTGACAGAATTCTATGTCCCCCTTCCAAGTTCATATGTTGAAGCCCTGAGGGTGACTATATTTGGAGACAAGGCCTTTAGAAAGGTAATTAAGGTTAAATGAGGTCATGAGGGTGGGCCTTAATCCAATAGGACTAGTGTCCTTATAAAGAGAGAGACACCAGGCATGAGTGAGCAGAGAGAAAAGATCATGTGAGGAAATAACCCAGGGGAAGGCAGTCGTCTGCAAGCCAAGGAGAGAGGCCTCAGGAGGAACAAACTGCTGACACCTTGAGCTTGGACTCAATATCTGTATTTAAGCCCCCCAGTGGGTAGTACCTTATGGCAGCCCTAGCAAATAACTACAGTGATGTAGTATACTATTTATTATTATAAATATGCAAACACCAAGGGCATCCATGAAAGGGAACAGAATTTACAAAAGTCTGATTGAAGGGGAAATTAGGGTGGATGTGCTTGTAGGCAACTCAGAGCCCAGGTGCACACCAGGAAGATGGGGGTAGTTAATTCTCTGCAAGTCGCTGTCTGATTTCCTTCACCCGCCCCCTTTCCCAGACTGTGAGGCCAGAGGCCCTGGGCACAGGACAGCACAACTGCAGGCTGGCTGCCCACAGAGGACGGCTGAGGCAACACTCCAACTAGTCCATTTCCATACTTGCTGGTCCCTGGTCAGATATTTAACCCTAGAGGGGAAAAAAAAAACCCAGTGCTTCTATTAAACTGAGTACTGTGTCTCATCAGCAGCAGACCTTTATTATTTCCCACAGCTGCTACTCAAATGATACATCGAAAACTGACAAGAATTCAGAAAAAGGGAAGAAAGGCTCAAGTGGCGGCACAACTCGCAACGCAAAAAAAGAAAAAGAAGAAGGAAAAGAAGGAAGTTACAGAAAAATGGTTTCAAAGAAAAAGCAGTGTGTTCTCCATTTCCCCATTGCCCACCATTACAAAAGGAGAGGGCCATTGTGAGAACAGGACCGGCTGCTGGGGGTGGCAGCAGGCCCTGCAGAGGAGCAGGGAAAGCGGGTCATTTGGCAGCTCCGTCTTGTGCCCGGGCCCCTTCCAACACGTGTCCCTCCTAAAGAATGGCTGCCTGTCCGCATGAGTGATGTAGGAAATGTCCCCAGGTCAGCCAGTGCACCACATGGTGATGCCAGCATTGCCGGCGACTCAGAGCTAGATTTTCAACTAAAGAACACTGAGCAAGTGACTCCCCAGCATCTCTGCTTCATGGTTCTCGATTCCTGGGTCTATCTGTGGGACACCACTATTGGTTTTGGTTGTTATTTTTTGCTAGTTATTGGTCAACATTTTTCCATCCAGTGGGGACCTACTTGAAATGCCACTTTGCTATTTCTCAGAATGAGTACATGGGTGTTCATTTTTATCTTCCTTAAACCTGAAAGCCACTCTGTACTTTCAAGATATTTGCTCCTTCTACACACACCCATCTCTCCCACCCCAAAATACCCTATAGACATCTCCTGCCTGAATCATCTTCTTTGCAGAACAAGATGTAAAACTGGTCTCCCGGGAGAGGGCTTTTCAATTTGCTGTGCATCAGTCACCTGGGGGCCTTGTAAGAAATACAGATTCCCAGGCCCAGCCACTGGGTGGTAAGTGGAGCCTGGGAATCCACGCCTTTTCTGTCAAGCGTCCCGCCTGATCCTGACCTGTGGTCAGGTGGGGAGCTCTGGCCCCAGATGAATGCTGAAACAAAAGAGGACCAGCTCAGCATTTCATTCACCATCCCACCTTTGTGGCCGCCCAGGAAATCATGTCCTCAAGCCACCAAACCTCAAACTCATCCTGTTGACATATGGTCTCCGTCTCTGGCAAGGAATAGCAGCCGGTCTCCAGGGCACTATCGGTTCCTCCAGGCCATAAAAGCAAAGCAGCAAAGTGGCTAAATGTGTGGCACACCAAGGCCATCACCCAACACTCAAGGAAGGAAGGTCTGAGCTCATTCAAATCTCCCAGGTGCGCTGCATGAGCCACTGGGGGCCGATCTCAGCAGGCAAGTCAAGAGTGCTTTGCCTTCTATGGCCACGACAGGATTTAATCGAACACCAACGATTTCCCAGAAAACAACCTCATCTTTCTTTTTAAAGATAGAAAAAAACAAAGGAGTTGTTCCCTGATCACAGAGAAGTGGAATCAAATACTAGACTTATTTCTTAAAGGTTTGAGTCATCAAAGTTTGTTTTGAACTTTGCGATCTGTTGCCGACATTGCACCTGCAGTTTTGCTCAGAAGCCCAGAGCATTTCTGCAGAATTCCCTCGCAGTGTGTGTGTGTGTGTGTGTGTGAGAGCCCCGAACAGTCAGCTCAAGGGCCCGAGACAGGAAAGGATGAGGAGAGCTAGGCCTCCACGAGCACGCACCACAGCCTCCGTCTCCCTCACTCAGACTGACAGTCCTAGTGTAAGAAACGAATGAAATACTCGACGGGAGTGGAGAAGGCTGAGATGGGTGAATTTGGGTTAAAGGAGTAAGAACCACACTAAGGAAGGTATTGAGTAGGTGGGCTCTGTCTCCCTATCTGGCTCCCTCCAAATACTCACAAGTGTGCTCTGGGCCCTGCAGACAGCATGTTCCCAGAGGGGCTTGGCTCAGCAGACGACACTGCTCTGCCTCCCACAACTCTCACAACTTCCCTTGTGGACATGCCAGCCACAAAGAGTCCCTTTGCAACACCGAGGGCAAGGGAGACATATCTTCCTGTCTGTCTTCGATACTGTGCTTTCATCCACTACCTGTTTTAAGCAACAGTGTCTTGCCAATGGGTTTTAGCCCCAGACAAGTTCACTATGGATTCAATGAGACCAGAAAAAATAACAGTGGAACGTTCTTGGGGTGAAAGGCTTTATAACCAATTTACTCCCATGGTGGCAGGTCAATCACTAGAATCCCATCCACTCAGAGCGAGTCTGCATGCAGCAAGCCGGTCTCCGCCTCTGGGCCTCTCTGTCGCCGCAGCTGTCTCTGTCTCTGTCCTCAGCGCTGCCACCACTGCAGCCTCCGCTCTCCTGCAGCCAAGCAGCCTAGAGCAATGGGCGCAGCTCTTTATATAGAGTCGATAACAACATATTGCTGGCACATGTGAAGTGAGCAAGCTGACCAGGGCCAGGTGAGAATGCTGGCCATAGGAACCTTTACTTTTTCCACAATCTCCAGACATGAAAGGCCAACCCACTGCTCACAACATAACTGTAACAGGTCCTTTAAAAGAGACCTTTGCTCATGCACAGGGGGGCCTTTTGGAAGCCATGGCACTTCATGCTCAGACCCATAAACCCTAGGTGTCCAGTGCTGGCTCATTTCTCCTCAGCAGAAGCAGCAAGATTTTCCTATATAATCACAGGACCCTGCAGCTGGGACTCATAGAAACTGTTAGAGTCACCCCATTCTCTGGGTTCCTCTGGGGTTGTTAGAGCTCATGCTACACGCACATGTGTGGTACAAGTTCCCACTGTCCTCTCTCCTCCACTATGGCCCAGCACAAACACCATCCTCTTGAAAAGAGACCAAGCTGACCAAGCCCACAAAGTCTACTGACTGCTGGCTGCCTTCTGCATACTGGACAACCAGAGAGGAACATTCTGCTTTAACCCACACAACAACCCTATGATGTAAATATTATCCCCAGTTTTCAGGTGAAGAAACAGGCTGAGGGAGCTTAAGCAGACTGTCCACAGTCACACAGCCTGTGGTGGCTGAGACACAATCAGCCGATTCCAGCAGTCATGTGAGCCAACCAACCACTTCTTGACTAAACTAAACATCATCTTTATTCCCAGTGTTTATAGAAACTACAACAAGTGGAATTTTGGACTTAATTCCATTCTCTGTTTTTAAAGACGCAAACCCCGACTTGTTTATAAGTCAGCCTGGGCCCACACCAGCACAGGCCCCCATCCATGTGACCTCTCACTCACCTTCTCCCTTTTTGGTGGCGAGATAACCGTACACCAACCCCTCTGTCACCTTGAGAAAATATCTTCCTGTTGGTCTATAATCCCTCTGGTTCTATTTGAAAAAAGCACAACCCTAGGAAAACAAACGTGTTGATGCCTATCCAGCTTTGCAGCTGGGTCTGAAACTCGGCTCCCTTGGTTCTGAACCATACATACTTTGTTTCTAGAGGAAAATTCACTGCTTTCTAAAAGGATGAGTGGGTGTTACCTGATTATTGCATTTTAAATTATCGCCTGTGACATTTTAAAACAAGTGTCTCAGGTAACTTCTATGCTTGACACAAAAGGCCAAGAACACAAAATCTTGCAGAATCAGGTTTATGGCAGTCTTGCCACTTGTCAGGTCAAACAGACATCAGAAGAAATGTGCTTATTGCAGTTTCTCATTAGGGAGAAAGTAAGATATTTTGAAAATGGTTCTTCTCCTGTGGAAGTGCCCTTACCTTCCTCTGTGAAACACAGAATTTGGGACCCATTTCTGCCACTATCAACTTACCTTTGGGACCCAATCCTACCAACATTTTTCTGCAAGTCACCAGTCCTCTAGGACCCCAGGCCTTCATGTGAACCTGAGAGGATGATACACACAGCAGGAGCTCAATAAATGCCTGCTTTGTAAATGAATGGTACTCACCTCCTGCAAACCAAGGGATACACCTCCAAACTGGTGTAACTGACAAATGTTATGGTCTAAGACTCTTGGGCCAGATGTCTCTAAGGTGCCTCTCACATTCTAGAATTATCCACCCTCGAGCTTACAGCTCATTTCCTCCTCTCACTCCAAAACGTAGAATGCAAACTAACATTCACTGGGTACTATTTGACCTCATTTACATTTTGCAACATAGTTCACTAATTTTTTTTTACTTGCTTTTTTTTACCCTCAACAATCATCCATTTTCAGCTCTCAGGAAGCACTGAGGGACAAAAGTCTAGAAACTTCAGTTGGCTCAGACCCCAGGGTCACAGTCATCAAAAGCAGAGATGGAAGGGTGGGAAGCAAACTGTTTCCCACAGTGAAACACAGACGTTGGCTGTTAAAAGCTCCTTTCGGTGTTTGTTGGGTTCTTACTGTGTGCATTTGGTATTAAATGCAGGATGTGGGCAGCATGAGGAGGGGCGAGGTGATAAAAGATAATCTGGCATCACACAGTGTCTTTCCTTAACTTCTGCATCAGAGCTGAGCTCACTTAGAATGCCAAACTGGAGTAAACTGTCCACTTTGTTATCCAGGTTGGCCCCTGTGCATGTCCCTGCACCCAAGTCAGTGCTCCTGGGAGGGGACACGAATACTCTTTCCCCTCATGAGAAAACCGGTGGCCCTTCTTTGTCATCTCTTACCCTCCCTGCTTCCTGGAGGTCACCCCAAGTTCAATTCTTTCAACTTGTAGCAGCAGAAATGGGGGTGAGGAGTGAACTATTCTGCACAGTGTGGAAGCAAAGCTCAATTCTGGCTGACGAGGAATAAAATCTCCAAGAAGGAAATGTGTTCATTCCAAGGGCCTTTCCCAACCACAAAAGGATCGACTGGATCAATTAACTAGGAGCCCTCTGTAGTGCCCAGCACCGTGGCAGACTCAGCCTCAAGGATCAGTTATTTAAGTTCCCTAAGCCATAAACCGCGGAGAAATCTGCTCCTCCCCCCATATGGCATTTCCTAATGAGCACTGCTTGGATGCAATCATTTCTCCCCACACATCCTTTCCTCCAATTTCAACAGAATGAAGAATTGCAGAGAACAGGCCTCATAAAGTGCTCTGTTCCTGGCCTTGCAGTGTGAGCGTTCTCCCTCACTTTCTGCCATTCTGGTGGGATCCCAGAACAGCCTGACCTTAACACCTCACTATGCGGATGAAGGCTTTTTCCAGCAATACAGTCAGAAACAGAAAATTAAGAGACAACGAAGATGAGAAGGTATTCCAGCTCATACCACACCCCCTTTCTCTTTAAATTTATGCACACTAGGACAAAAGATTAAGATTAAAAGATAGGTCTCTTGAAGAAAAAATTTTAAAGGCCCTTTGTACAGGATCACTACCCTTTTGGGGGAACTTTCTTATTTAAATATATTTATTAATTCTTAAGTTATCAGATAATCTAGATGAATACAGTGGCTTGGAAGGTCTACATCTCTTAATGCAAAGAGCTTAATGCAAAGTTCCCTAAACTTTATTTACTCAAAATTACAGGTAAAAACTCAAAAGGTAGACAAGGGATTGGGGTTATGATTAACGTGTATGGAGGGGAACAGGCATCCAAAAAAATCTACAGAAAAGCTAATTATGTTGCCAGCTAGAATATTAATAACTTGCTGACTTAACTCCCCATGACAGATCTAATTAGAAGGTGGTAATAAATGTTTCTAGGTGTTTAATTAAGTGTGATAATTATTTCTTTCCTTAAAGAGAGATGGAGTCATATGTTTACATTTCGAAGCATAATGTTTCCTTAGTTTAAACACTGTGGAAACGCTTTTGTGTAACACAAGATTCAAACCAGGATAAAAATATCTGCTGTGATAAGCAGTACTTAGAGTGAGTGACTTATCAACTCTTAACTTTCATATGCCAATGCACAATGGCAACTTAAAGGCTGCTCTGTTCTGATGTCTTTTAGCCACTTGGTTTTGTTATCCTTACATTTCAATGAATATTCTACTCAACATGTCATTTTCCTACCATCACCCCTTAAATGAATTCTTATTAAAGAAGTGGGGAAATTTTATGAGTATCTACGTTCACAGCAAGAACATAGCAGGAATAAACTGACATATAGAAGAATTCAGGACCTCAGCAACCAAGGAATCACTTTATAGATAGATTTAAGTACAGCACTGTTATCAATGAATGCTATCAATTAACTTTTTTTAATGTAGAAATATGCCCTACATTAAGATAGTATTGGCCCCCAATAAGAAAAATTTACACAGGCATGGAGCCATCAGTCTTAAGTAAGTCAAGATTTTGTTTCAACACTGGGCACTCAACCACTGTCTCTTTCCTTCCATGATTCCCTCAGGGTACTTGCTCCTTTTACTATAGTGTTGTATTTTAGGAAACCAGCTGGATTTAGAAACAGGAGTCACTTAATCAATAAACGTTCTTCAGAAGCCCAAGTGTGGTTGTTCAGCCTGATCTTGAACATGCCTATCAGCCACCGTTGGTCCGAGCGTGCTCATCAGGTGTTTTGGAATGAGGTGCTGAGGGCTCCAATGTTTCTGACGCGCGCAAGGGCACACACGAGCACACACACACACACACACACACACAAAGGGCACACACGAGCACACACACACACACACACACACACACAAGGGCACACACGAGCACACACACACACACACACAAAGGGCACACACGAGCACACACACACACACACACACACACAAGGGCACACACGAGGGCACACACACACACACACACACACACACACACCTTTCTTCTTTAAAGGAAGTCTCCACCATCATCTCAAGACAAAACTCTAGTTCCTGCCTGGTTTACAGCGAAGGGCTGGATTACAATCTCGGTCTGCAATCTGGGGCATCCTGATAACCCTGGCGGGCAGTCCTTTGGAGAGCAAGAGCTGTGGGCAGGAAGGCGCGACGCGCAGCAGGGTCCGCGTCCGCAGGAGGAAAGCGCGAGAGGGCTCAGCGCAGGCGGTGCAAGTAGGTGAAGGGGTCGACACTAGTCCGTAAGGGCTCCCAGCCCGAGGTCTCGGGTTGTCGCTGCGACGCAGGAATTGGGTGAAACTCGGGAGTTTCCGGGGCCGTCTACGCCTGCACATTCGCACTCGCACCCACTCACACCCGCTCACACCCACTCACACCGGAACTCTCGATGAGCGGAAAGCGCGCCCCCAGCATAGCCCGCAGCCCAGAGCCGAGGAGCCCCGTGAGGGTGTGTGTAGACTCGCGCGCCCAGAGGCACTTACTCGGAGGAAGGAGCGCGGTGCGTCGGGACACTGAGAGGCGAAGCTGGGCGATCGCACGGCGCGGAGTTCCCTAGCCGCTCGGACGCTCGCGGACTCCCGCGGACGGATCAGCCGAGCGCGGGCGGGAGCCGGCGGGAGAAAATGAGCCAGGACGCGGGGGCGGGGCGTTCTAGGAGAAGGAGCCAGGAGGACGGGGCGGGGCCTGGAGGAGGAGCCAGGAGACGGGGGCAGGGCCGAGAGCTGAGAGCGAGCTGGGAGAGGGGCTGAGAGGTGGTGTTAAGTGAATTGGGCGGGGCTAGAGGGGAGAGGCTCGCGGGATAGGGCGGGGCTTGAGGCCAGGGGCGGGGCTTGGAGGAGCTTAGAGGAGGGCCTAAGGGGTGGGCGGGACCGAGGGGAGTAGCTGGGAGGGTGGGGCGGAGCTCAGAGGAGGGGCAGAGCGGGCCTGGGAGGAGGAGCGGTGGCCGGCAGTACCGCGTATGGGTAGGGAAGGGCTGAGCTGCTGGCGAGGCACGGGAGAGGAGCAGGGGCATGTAGGAGGCCGGGGCAGGGCCGGGCGTGGACGAGGAGCCGGGCAGCTCCGCGGACCCGCCTGAGGCCCTGGGTTGGGGGTGATGACCCTCAGGAGAACCCGGGAGAGCGGGGCAGCGGCCTGGGAGCTGGACCCCGACTGCGAGGCGAGACCAGGACCGGCCTGGGATACCCGCAGGCAAGATGTTACCTTTCCGGCCTCTAGGCTTCGTAGATTTAAACTTGATACCAAGCTGTGCTGAGACGGTTGAATGAGCTCCTATGTGTTTACACTGTGCCTGACAGACCTAATGAGTACGCATGGATGTTAGCGTCTGTTGCCATTATTACTATCCGTATAAGCCATCCATACCACAAAGATCCATTACGCACCTACTATATGGTGGCTTTGTGCAGAGGACTGGCAATATTAATACTAGCAAAACAATATGTGCGAGTCACTGTACTAATCCTCACAACAACCTATAGATAATAGCTACCTTAAGTTTACAAAGGGAAAGGGAAACATAGTGAAGTCATACAGATGCCCAAAGTTACACATTTAGTGGCAGAGTATGGTTGGAAGAGGAACGTAGATGAAACAGACAAAACTTACAACAGTTTGGGTTTAATGTCCAAAATGGGAATATACAGACTGTTCAGAGGTGTTCAGGAGAGTTCACTGTCCTTGATTATAGCTATGAGGATGGGAACTTCAGAAGCAGCTATAGGGGGAGAAAGGGCATTTTTCAAGCATTATGAAGGGTTGGGAAAGACGAAGAGTGGAGATTGGAATGATGCTAAAGCAACAGAAAAGGACCAAATCCAAATGCTTTCTTCCTACAGGAGCTTAAGAACATTAATTTCACTCTTGGTAAGTAGAAAGCCAGAAGGATTTTAAGCATGGGAGACATACCAAATGTTCTAGAAAGTTTAATCTGAAAACAGCATAGAGAATGCCAGAGCCAGGAAACTTGCTAATGAAATTATTTAAATAGGCCAGGTTGGGATACTGTGGTAGGTAATGACTCCAAGAAAAATGTCCATTCTCTAATGCCCAGAACTTGTGAATATGTTGCCTTAAGTGGAAAAGGAGACTTTGTAGATGTAAGGTTAAAGTCATTGAAATGGGGAGATTATCCTGGTTTATTTGGGTGGATCTAATCTAATAATATGAGTCCCATAAAGTGGAAGAAGAATGAATCAGAGAGATTCAAAGTATGAAAGGAACTTACTCTGGCCCAGGAGCCAATGAATGTGTCAGAAGCTAGCTGGTGTCCTCTAAAAGGTGGGAAATCTTCACCAACAAAAAATGGAAATTGCAGTCCTGAATTCTGCTAATAACTGGAATAAGTAAGGAGATGGATTGTCCCTTAGAGCCTCCAGAAGGGAACTCAGATCTGCTGACACTTTGATTTTATCCTTGGTGACACCCATACTGGACTTCTGACCTATAGAACAAAATAATAAACTTGTGTTGTTTTAACCCCCTATATCTGTGGTAATTTTGGGGGGCAGTAATAGGAAACAAATACGATGCTTTGGGCCTAAACTAAGTAGGTGGAAAGATTGATTCAAGACTTTTCCAGGCCCTAGGGATTGATGGGATGTTGGGTGAGGGAAGGCCAGTCACATAGATCTATTTCCAGGGTTTCAGGATTGGCAGGCTGTCTTTGGTGGTGCCACCCAGTAGAGGGAAGGACAAAGGCAGCTAGTTTCTAAATACCTGTTGAGTCTGCAGCGATGCAACTAAGTTAGAAATTAAAGGGTTTATACACTCTCAGGTCTCCCACCCCCAAATAATAAGAAACAATCCCTGAATGCCCATGGGCAGTGGCATTTGTCACCACCAACTTAAGAGTTCTAGTACTGGATCTGCCCTGTGTAACCTGGATGACTGGGTAAGGCACAAAACTTAATGAGACTTGGCTGCTTCTACTGTGTGAGACAGGAGGAGCCCCATCTGCATGACTGCCAGGAAGTCATGCTGTCTGCAACCTCAACCCCAGTAAATCATTTCAGCCTCCCTTGTGCCCAGGTGCACCTTGGAGCAGCAATCCCCAGGGCCCCCCTTCTACCTTTATCTTTATAGTTAAGAGAGTCTGAAATCTTTATCTCCAGCATTCCACACCCCAAATACAGCCTCTCATCATTGGTCCCCACACTCCCCCTTTACCTCAGGCAGACTTGCACTGCATCTCTCTGTCAGCATCCTTTCCTCTCAGGCCTAACCCCAAGGACCATACTTCAGTCACTCACTTCTAGAGCCTCCCATTCCTTTACCCCATTGTCCTTCCCTGTACTCACCTGGCAAATCTTTCTAGCTATCCATATTTTTTCTATGGGCTACTTAAAAGAAACCAAAAAATGTGTGTGGGTAAAACTGCACTCTTTCCAGGATTTTCAGCTGGCCTTAGTGCATCTCCGTATCAATAGGTTTTTCTAAGGGGTAGCCAGAAGTGGTCCACCTCCATATCATAGGCGATTACAAGGGTGGGAGGAGTGAAGGTAACATCTGGACTGGAGAAGTTTGGTGGGGTTCTTTTTTGCAGCCAGGTCATGAGACATGGGTAAGCAGAAGTGGACGACTGCTTGTAGGTAATAAATGGGTTTCTCCCACTTTATTTCTCCCTTTGACTGAGTTTGGCTTCAAAGTTAATTTGCCTCAGGGCTGGGAACATATTTACTTCCCCCGACCCCTATCCCTGAGTTACAAGTGAAACTTGATTCTCTCTGGATTCATGACCTCTAAGCTCACCTAGGTCTTCATGCAGCCTGGACATCCTCCTGCATGGATGGGAAGAAGAGGGGCTCAATCTTTACCCCTTTCCTGGAGACATCTTTCCCATACCTCATCCTTCCTGTTATTGATATAAAATCTCATCACCTATTTCATAGGGAATATACAGATCAATAGTTTTCTCGACTTCCTGCCCCACATACCAAAAATGCCACCTGCATCCACACTCATCATGATGTCCTTTCTTCTCATCCAAATGGATCAGAGCAGACCCACTTACCAGTTATCTGCCTCCCCCCCTGCCCCAATACCCTCCTTTTTATCTCCAGGGACTGCATTCCATAAATATCTTCTTTTATCCTCAACCTCTATCTATACGTCAAAAAACATAAAAATGCTTAAATTAAAAAATATAAAATTCGCCATGGACCCTACCACTTTATCTCATCACAATCCACTTTACTAGGGTTATCTAGACCTGAGAGACAATGGGTGCTGATAGTAGAGGCAATGCAGAGCGGCTGTTTGCCTCCTTGCTTACTCTAGGGGTCTGGGGAAGAGGCCTTAGAATCTCAGACAACTGGCATCACTGTCATCAAAGATTGTTAGTCTTTCGTCCCTTTAACTTTGGTAAAGACATAGGATTCCACCTTATTTCATAGTGTGATAACACCAGAAATTAACAAGGTGATTAACTTTCCTACCTTATTTATGGTAGATGACAAATGGTGGATTATAAAAATATAGTTAAGACTGTAGTTGAAGTCCTTTTGATAAGATCTCAGATTTAAGGTGGACATGTAGACCCTTTGGTGAGACAGAATTTCTGTCACAGCAACCTCAAGAGGCCCAAGGTAGAGAAGGGCCTGTTTTTCAGAAAAAAAATATATGGATGTGGCTTTTGTCTACTGCACTGAATAATTTAATATATAAGAAACTCACAAGTTTTTAAAAGTAATTTTATTAGATTGAACTGTAATAGATAGGAATAGCACAAAATATAGAGAGGCCTCTGAACTGTAAAACCTCTCTGGCCAGGAAACAGGCTGAAAACACTATTCAGTTAAAAACATGGGCCACTTCCTTGGAAGGATGATTCAGAGGTAGAAAAAAAACCCAGCCCAAATGGTGGAGCCAAGAGCCGTGAAGAACAACTTCTGGGGAGCAGGATTACTCAAGCACTGGTGACATGTGTCCAGCTAAATTTCAGAATCTCTATGGACCAGCGACTACTACGTAACTCTTACTTTCCCCCTTTTAGAATGGGAGCTACCTATCTCTGTCTCACCACTGTGTGTCTCATTATAGTTGACCGTGACACCGTTAGGGGTAAGGAGTGTTGACCCCTACCCCGTGCAGTCAAAAATCCAAATATAACCTACTCCCCCAAAACTTAACTACTAATAGCCTGTTTATGATAACATAAACAGTTAACAATTATTTTGTATGTTACATCTATTATATACTGTATTCTTACAAGCTAGAGAAATTTTTCAAATTGTTGCAAATCTCCCCCAAACCACAGAGTTCAAGGGTCAACTGTAGTTCACAGGCCAACTGTAGTCACAGAGACTGAGAAGTACTCTATGTAAGGAACTTCATTCAAGGTGCCACATACACACCTGGACCTGATTTATAGGATGGGCTCTTGGGGCTCAAGTCTGATCCTGGTGAACAGGATGAGAATACTGGAGCTTTGAGTGATTTGCATGTCAGAGGAAAGTAGATTGAAAATCTTATTTAACAGATATCCCAGCCTGATAAATTGTACTACTTAAGTTTTGCTACATAGATGATAACTATATACTAAACAAACAATCAGTTGTATATAAGTAAAGCATTTCCACTGGGAAAAAAGTCATAAAAACTCAAAAACAGATTTAGCTTTCAAAATAACTGAAGCAAAAAAGCTATATGCATTTCTAAAAGACAGATGGGTACATTTAAGTAATCTATGTTCAACATTTTCCAAGGACCCCAAAGGGTAACATTTTAACCTTGCTACTTAAATACTGAGCATTAAAAATACCTCAACAATTCAAAGAGGAATATGCCTGACACAAAACCACCTCATTCAACACAGCAGCTCCTAAAGTCATCGTCCTATTTGGTATAAAAATATAGCCCCTACCCCCCGTCACCCTCCCCATATACAACTATCTTTGATATCACATTATTGAGTGGGAGTTAAAGCAGTTTGGAAAATTACTACCTCCTTCCATGTTAAAGTTTTCTGTGTATTTTTCCATACAGATTTCTACACCTCTACATACATATAAGACTAAAAAACCTGAAATAATATGGAATATTACAACTTTTACTTTGCAATTTTTCTCACCAACCTCTTTTCAGATAAAGGTTCAAATCTAACATTCTTTAGTGTTGACAGAATATTCCATTAGATGTCCTACAATTTATTCAACCATTTACTCACAAATTAACGTTTAGATTTCCAGCATTTTGCTCCAACAGATATTTCAATAAACATCTGTGTACTACTATTTTTGTGCCTGGGTGCTTTTACCTTTATAGGACAATCTCCAAAGTAAGTTAGCTCAGTGAAAGCATGTGTATTCAATTCAATCCTAATACACACCTAGGTAACTCTGTAGCAGTTTAGTTCTGCCAGCAGTGTTTCAGTGTGCCCATTTCCTTGCATCTTCACCAAAACTGATGTCATTGTTTTGATTTCATACTAATGATATATGAAATATGTTATTACATTGTTTTTTTATATTCCTTTAGCCGTTATTGAGAACATATTTTATGCTTCCTGACTTCTTCAATGACTACTCTATGAATTATTTGTGTATTTCTCCAATAATTTATTTTAAAATTCTCTTTGTATATAAGGACATTAATACTTTTCTTATTACTATGCAAAGAACTCTTCTAGTCTGTCTTTTCTTTTAACCTTGACTGTGGTCCCCTGCCATATGACATTTAAATTTTTTGTTTGGTAAACTCTGGTCCATCTGGGTTTCCAAGCTTGTTAAAAAGATCACCACCATTGAAAGGTTTTATAAGAATTGTTTTTAAATCCTTTTAAGTGGGTATCTTTGTATTACATTCTGACTGTTGAGACCAGTGTGAGAAATTGCCACACTTTTAAAAAAAAAGAAATAGAAAAGAAGAAATGAATTTGGGCAAGACAACAAGAGAGCAAGGGAGGAGGATGGAGTTGACTGTCCCATATTCTAAACAAGGAAAATCCTACATTTCAGAAAACAAAACTTGTAATGTTGTGAATTCTTCCATCATTATAAAGCTACATTCTCAGAAAACTTAAACAATATCTTTTGATGTATCCACTCCACTAATGTGGATAAAATCTTACATATGTGTACATAATTTGATACTTAAATATACACTCCAACTATTTTTATTTTTACCTTTTTCGAATAGTGCTTACCTAATAATTTAAAAACACTGCAGAAAAGTAAGAACACAGCATCTGGGAAACTATTCAATTCTTTCTACATTAACCAAATACAAATACAGAAATTCTTGATTTTAAAATGTCACATATTAAGTTAACTAAAGTGGCATAAATATTACTTAAAACAATAGCATGTTTAAATAAAAGGTCACTGCATTATTGTTTAAAATATTATGACTCTGGATGTAAATACATATAGGCTTATGTAATTTGTTATTCATATAAACCCTCAATTAAAATGCTTACTGTTCATCAACAAGACCTTTTTTCTAATAACAGTAAATTTTCTACCTCACTGAAAGTGTTTAAAGCCTTTTGAATCTTGATTTGTGAAGAAATTACTGAAAAATAACTTAAGCTTAACTAAGCTTATTAACTAAATGAACCAATAGTATTGTTTGCAATGCTGTCAGATTTCTCCATGAGAAAATAGTCATTGTTATTGCACAATTTATAGGTATAGGTTATGTGCACATAAACTCTCTACATAATGACAGTGTCTTCACTGCTACTTGCTCAACACACTTAAAATTATGAATATAATTTACAAAATCTTTAAACAATATACTTTTAAGATAAAAGTATCCTGAGGATATTACAAAATTCATTTTACCAGCCCTTCATTTCTTTGTTTTATTTGATTCTTATTTAATTTCCAAGATAATAGTTGTCCATATTTTGTTACATAAAAATGTTCTTATAGTTCCTATCAACAAAATATATTTGAGCTAAATAGTATATAATTGTCCCTTAAACACTCTGTCCCATCTGCCTCCAGTCTCCTTGGTTAAAATCAAGTATTTATCAAGTTTTCTATAATTCTGAATCAAAAAGGTATAGCACAAAAACAGAGAGATTTGGGTTAGCACATTTAAGTTAAAAGCACTGTGTATCTTTAATATTTTGGTCATATTTTATAATAATATATTTTGGCAATGATAATAAAATATAAGGTTCAGTTTATTTTTGTTAATGTTGGTCTGGCAGGTACTTTACATTTGTATATGCTGTCTATTTAATTTTACTGTTCTCACATTTGTTTCTAAAAATACTGCTATAGGGTTTTCAGAACTTTGAGACTAAAGCACCTAAAAAAAAAAATTAGGTAAAATGTTTCATTAGTGCTCAAACATCCTTTTGCAAATTTATAAACTTACTTTTAAATGTCTCATATATGCCAACACAGAATCGTTATTGCCTGCTAAAACTTACTTGACTCAATATAATCTTTAAAATAATAATCTTGGAAATCTTCCTGAAATTTACTTGAAAATTGGAATGGGAATTTAAGAAGAAAAAATATGGAAAAAAAGTTGCTAATCTAGTGGCAGTAGTTGAGTATGGCACAAAAAACATCTAAAAAGACTTGATGTTTTCTCTCATATATACACAAACTAACTTCAAATGAGATGTGCAAGATATTTTACATATATACACACACACTTGGACTCCAGAGGGGAGATTGATGAAAACTGCATAATAAGCCATGTGGCTCATTTATCACTGATGTCCCAATGACAGTTTTAATGAAGATGTTAATTTAAAAAATTTTTACCCAAATATCAATCTATCATTAATTAAGAGAAGAAGAGTTTGAGAAAGGAAGTTTGACAAAGGAAGTGAGATGTGGTGAATTAAGTGATGACTGATGTGTAACCTTACACAACTGGTATTGTTACTGTAAAAGAAATTCATGCAGAGATACCTGCAGCAGTGTTTGACAACAGTATGAAAACAAGACTCCTTGAACACTATAACATACTCACTATAACATACTATAAATATGTATTATTATAGCATTACTTACACATTCTACTTTAGGCAATGTAGTCTAATTCTGAATAAACTTGTTAATTTTTAAGGCATCAGTGCATCAAGGGCAAAGCTCCATAAAATAAATATGAAAATAAGAAAGCATTAGCTTATTTGTGGCATAGAGAGTGCTCACTGTACATTACATGTGTTGGTTATCATGGAATAGGTAATAAATTATACATCTTATTGTCAAAATGTTACAGCATAAATTTCACATCATTTTTCAACACTTCATTTAGTGGGCTGAACTGATCTGGTAGTATTCTCATTTTCATTGTTCCATCAGCTCCACATGAAAAAATATGATTTGCTGGCCCTGTCTCAATTTGCATCACTCCAGTTCCGATATTTCTGAAAATTGACTGTCGAGCATGTTCATTGATAAAAGTGTGGAGAAGACTAAATGTAGAAAGACTCCAAATCTGAAAGACATTAAGTACAAAATAAAAATTGGGATGACAGTTACCTTAAAAATCCAAATGAAAAATGTAGGCGTGTTTCCTGTGCAAAAAAGAAATTTCTAAAATAGAGAGGGAGAAAAATCTGTGTAGGCCTAAGGTCATAACTCGATTCTTTATAGGGTGTTACAGTTTTCCCAATTACTCTGTTATTACTACATTCTTCAAAATCCATCCAGTAAGAGAGGAACGTATTTTAACCCCTGCATTGCAGATGAGAAAACTTAGGTACAAGGAGGTTACGCATACATTGCTAAGACTTGTAATATTATAATGACATGTAATAAAATAATAAGATTTCCTCTCTCTCAGCAAAGCTTTCACTGTGAGTTGTATAGTGGGGTAATCCTTTCTCTATAATACCCACCAGGAGATCAGAACCACTGGAAAAAGGCAAGTACCACATCCTAGAGGTCCTCAGACCAGGCAAAAATATGTACCATCAGTAAGATGGAGTTAATCATTAAAATTTTACTATATTTTATTTACTAAGAGGCTCTACTTTCAGCCCTTACAAAAATAATGTGTCCTAAAGTAATTTATAAGCAACTTCATTTATGTGAAGGACCTAAATGCTTTCAGTACATCCATTTTAAATTTAGGAAAACCAATTTTATTTTCTAACTTTCTGAGATCACATTTAAAAAATCTTTCCTTTTGTTACGCAATTCATTAATTCATAGTACTGTAGATAGACATGATTGTTAAGTTGTGACCTCTGAATACATGGTATACTTTCAAATCTTCTTTCACTTGATTAAATAATAAAGCTCAGAATCAGAATACAAACTAATCTAAAGAAGTAATCTAAAACATAGTATGACTGATTCTGAAAACAGGGCAGTTCACATAAGAAACTAGCTTGAAACTAAAGGAAAAGATTTCTGAATGGGAGTTGGTGTATGTATTTGATTTTAAGAAAAGCCTTTTCAAAATTCTACAATTCTAGTTAGTTTTTTCTGAAAACAATATGCAGGTTCTAACAAAATAGTGCAACTGCATTAAATAGCCTCACTAGCACTTATTAAATTAATGGATTCTGAGAAACTAGATTCCTCCAGTAGGCTGCTGACCATTAGAATAACTTAGGTACTAGTCTAAACTGACATCCCTGAAGATCTCACCACATGTGGCCAAAGTACCCTCCATGAAAACCACTAGGTCTGTGTCATAAAAATGCACCATTCCTAAGCCTTGGACTTACCAACTGAGTATTTCTGGGGTGGGATCCAGCAATGGTATTTCTAGAGTGCAGTATGTTTTTTAAATAAGCTGTTCAGTGTTTTTAACAAGCTACTTAACATTTTAAACAACCCCTAGGTTTTAAATACCATGAAGTTTGAGAGGGACTTTTATAGGCAAGGCTTATCCAGGTACATTTAGAATTATTGAATGAGACACTGAGTAACTGGATATAAATACTATAAATGAAAAAACGGGGAGAAATCTGGGATAAGGGAAAATGTCAGCATATTTTACAGAACTTGAAACTGAATTTAATAACACTGAAAATGAAGTCAAGGTAATTCTAACATCTAAAATATGCTTGTATTCTTGAAAATTTCAGTTCTTTTGCATGCATTAAGCATATTTGAAGACAACTGAAAAACTGACAGTTTTCAAGTTAAGTATTATTTCATTCATTACAGATTTATTAAGTAGCCAGTAACATTGTTGACTACAAAGGAGTTAATTTTTACGATTATAAATAGACTGGTGTCATCAAAAGATTAAAGACCTAAGGTTTCTTAAAATTTCTTTCCATTTTGTAGCATTACTGTTATTTACCTTTATGTTGCCTTCAGCAGATCCTGTAACAAAGTACTCTTCAGTTGGATCAATAGCAACAGCTTTAACAGGAGAATCATGGCTCTGGAAAAGCTGCCTCTGCTGTCGTTGCCGAAGGTCAAATACACATGTAAAGCCTTTTCTGCCACCTGATAATAGTAGCTGATGTTTTGGAGCATACGCTAAAACAGTGGCTCCACTGTCATGGCAAGTAAAAGCTGAAAGTTAAGAAGTAAAAACCATTTAATAGTGTAAGAAACAGACTTCCAGCTTTGGGCCAAGGTAAAATGATAGATAGATAAAAAGAGGTAAAATGTCAGAGTGATCAAGGGTGTACATTTAAAACTTCTGCATTTTATGTCTCAAAGTGCTGGTTAAATTTTTAAAACCTCTATAATTAGTTTTACTTAGATTCTTAAAATAATATTAACCAAATTTTATTGAGTACTTAGTATTTGCCAGGTATTGTACATGCTTTGAATATAATAATTCATTTAACCCTCGTACAAGCCTGTTGGGCCAAGGTAAAATGATAGACCCTCCTTTGGGCCAAGGTAAAATGATAAACTTTACCCTCCTGCCTGAAACAATTAACAAATCAAATTATATGTAGGAAACAATAGTTTGAGACATTGGATATCAGGCAGTGATGAAAAATGACCTCTGAGAGATGGGAAACAAACTGAGCCACACAACTGCCCTAATTTACTGTCTATAGAGTGTTTTCTGGCCATGGCACAAGGGGGTATCCTAAGTTTATCTGGGTTGCTGTTTCCATGAGTTATAGTGGAAAACCTCATTAATTCACTAAAAAACAGGATAGTGTATTCAAAAGGGCTTTGCCTCATAGTAGGGCAAAATGATCCTTATACCAAATGTTTTGGTCCTTTCACAAAGTCCCCCTAAATCTATCTGTTTTCAAGTAACTTAGCCAAGATCTAACTATTTCAAGGTAATTAAGTCCTAGAATAGACCTTAAAATATTTACACAATACAAAAAGGTCAGTAACTAGTAAGGTAAAATTCACAATGCCTGGCACCTAATAAAAAACTACCAGGCATGCACAGAAGCAGGAAAATACAACCCATAAGAAGAAGAAAATTCATCAATGGAAACTAACCTAGAAATGGCACGGATGATAAAACAAGTAGATGAGAAAATTAAAAATTATTATAATTGTATTCCATATGTTCGATGAAACACTGAGCATGGTAAGTAGGGTCATGAAAGATATACATTTAAAAAATACCCAAATCAAAAGTCTAAGGGATAAATAACTACAATGTTCAAATTAAAAATACACTAAAAAGGATTAAGAGCAGATTAAACACTAAAAAAAAAATTAGTGAACCTGAAGACATAACATAAATACCAGAAATATAAAAACACAGTATGTTTTCTTAATAAAAAACAACAAGGTATAGCCTAATAAATCTTAGGGGAAAAAAAATCTAAATAGCTCAAAGACAACATGGCATATTGATGAAGAGTGAAGATTTGGGAGTCAGATGCCAGAGTTTAAATCCTGGACTTTGTTTGCATTTAAATGTATACCTCACCTTGGGTGAACTATTTAACCTAAGTTTCGGTTTCATGACTTGTAAAAGTGGGGATAATACCACCTGCCAACAGGCTTGTACGAGGGTTAAATGAATTATTCAAAGCATGTACAATACCTGGCATATACTAAGTACTCAATAAAATTTAGTTAATATCATTTTAAGAATCTAAGTAAAACTAACTATAGAGGTTTTAAAAATTTAACCAGCACTTTGAGACATAAAATGCAGAAGTTTTAAGTGTACACCCTTGATCACTCTGACAAATGGATACATTTGTGTAACCATCACTCAGATCATGACACACAATGTTTCATCATCCCAAAAGTTCCTTCATGCCTCTTAGTGGTCAAGCCTCCTCTTCTACAAAGGCAATCACTATTCTGATTTCTATCTGCTTAGTTTTTCCTATTCCTGAACTTCACATACATGATATTATATGGTATACACTCTTGTGCCTGGCTTCTTTTCCTTCAACATGTTTTAGAGTTTAATCCATGCTGTCTCAAGTATCAGCAAGTCATGCTGTTTTATTGTGGAATAGTATTCTATTACATAAATATACCACATTTTCCATTGGACATTTGTGTTGTTTCTAGTTTTTTGGCTATTATAAGCTGCTAAGAATATTCCTATACAGGTCTTTTTGCAGACATATGCTTTCAGTTCTCTTGTATATATGTAGAATATATGTTGCTGGGTCATTCTAAGTGCATGTTTAATATCATTGCAAATTGCCAAAGAGTTTTCCAAAGTAGTTGTATCATTTTATGTTTCTGTCAGCAAATCATGAGGGTTCCAATTTCTCCACATCCTCACCAACACTTGGTATTCTAGAATCTTTAATTTTGGCCATTTCAGTGCATAGAGTGGTACCTCATGGTGAATTTAGTAGTTTTTAAGTCTTCAAAATTCATTTCTTTCCTGGATTATGCTTTTGGTGTTGGATCTAAAACCTTGTCTCCAAACCCAAGGTCACCTAGATTTTCCTCCTGTATTTTCTTCTAGAAGTTTTAAAGTTTTTAATTTTACATGTAGGTCTATGGTCCATTGAATTAATTTTTGTAAAAGGGATGAGGTTTATACTTAGGTTCATTTTCCTACATATCAGCATCCAATTATTATAGGATTATTTGTTGAAAAGACTACCTGTCTCCATTGAACTGTGTGTGTGTCTTTGTTAACGATCAGTCTACTATTTATGTGTGGGCCTATTATTGGGTTCTCTATTCTGTTCCATAATCTGAGTCTATTCTTAAGCCAATACCACAATGTCTTGACTACTGTAGCCTGTAGCTTTACAGTAAGTCCTAAAATCAGGTACTGTGTGTCCTCCAAGTTTGTTTTTCTTCAGTATTCAAGGTCTGCTGCCTCTTTATATAAACCTTAGAACCAGTTAGTTGATGTCTACAAAATAGTTTGCTGGGGTTTTGATTAGTATTGCTTTGAATCTGTAATGTTGGGAGGAAATAACATATCCAACAATATCAATCTTCCAATCTGTGGATGTGGAATGTCTCTCCATTTATTCAGATCTTTGATTTTCTTTTTTTGCAGTTTTCCCAACAGATGCTAAACATATTTTGTTAGATTTATGCCTCAGTCTTTCATTATTTTCAGTGCTATTAAAAATGGCAATTTAAAAAAATTTCATATTCCAACTGTTGCTTGCTGGTATATGGTAAAGCAACAGATTTTAGTATATTGACTTAGTATCCTGTGAGTTTGCTATACTTGCATGTTAGTTACAGGAGGTTTTCGTTTGTTTTTTAAGTTCTTTGGGATTTTCTATACAATCATGTCATCTGTGAATAAAGGCAGTTTTATTTCTTCCCTTCCAATCTGTATACCTTTTAGTACCTTTTCTTGTCTTATTGCATTAAAGGACTTCTAATACAATGTTGAATAGGAATGGTGAGAGGGGACATATCAAGGTATAGTGAAAAGTTAATTATGTATATTGCATTTTTCTTCTTTCAAACTCTGTGCCATCGTGTGCATCATAAACCTTACAGGTTAATAAATATGTGTCATTAAAAACAAATCCATTTAAAAATCATTTTTAATTTATTAATTTAGTGACTTCCAAAAATTATAAAATTCTTTCAAAACTTACCATGGACTAAACTATTGGCAGGTGCTACAAGTGTATCCCACAAACATATATTTCTGGAAAAAAAAAGATAACTTCTTGAGTGACACAAAAATTTAACAACAAAATAAAATATGTCTCATACCATTATATAACATTTAAATGTTACTCTTGCAGAAAGTTCTTAAATTTATAAAAGCACCAAACATAAATAACCACTGTTTCTGCATGATTACTTTTTATACACCATTGGCTTACAAACTGAACAACTTACATTAGCATGTATTTACAAATAATACTATATGTATTATGTAATATATAAACTGTTTGTATTCATTGAATCTTTAATAGCTGGACTACAAAAAAAGGTACACTGAATTTTCTTGAACATGCAGAAAACTTATTTCTACTATGAATGGGAGCTGTTTTTACTTCTTTCTATGAGTTGCAAAGGACAGATATATGTAAACATTTCTATGGAAAATGGGCCAAAGGCTCCATATTCCTACAATCCTACTTCTAGTGCCAAGTGAGACCTCACAGATAAATGTAAAAACTCAGCAACCTCAGTAGGCCTTGATCTTAGAACTCAGCTGTTATGGGGGAAGTCAAATTGGGATGTAGAAACGGAAGCAGCAGCAGACATTTTCTTGTACATAAAAGCTTTACTGCTGGATGGATGGCAACTTAATAGCTATGGTACAATGAATGAGTCTTTGAGTTTCTTGTTTGTTATTGTGAAATAGTGATAATATCTACCTAATAGAGCCATGGTGAGGATTAACTCAATAGCATGGCCAATAAATAATAGTTCTTTTTTTTTTTTTGTCTCAAGTTTTTTTTAACACATAGGGAATAATGTGGAGAAAAATTAATTCCACCAACAATCAAATCCTTTTCTCCTAAAGTCTTAAGATTAGAATATTAAAAATACAGAAGGAATAGATTGTTTTCATCAGAATTTTCTTAGCTTCACAATTAGAACACTAAAAATGCTCTAAGAAATGTGTCTTCAGATATAAATATTTAAAGCATAATTGTGAAAACATTCAGAGATGTACAGACATAAAGCAGTTTTTAAAAAAGAGAGCTTAGCTATACACACATACACTTCAATTTCAGGTATAATATCTTACCTGTTGTCAGTTGAAAGACCAGCTGTAGCTATCAGAGAGGATGAACTAACGAAGACAAAATCATTGGCTGTTTTGTTATGACACTGCCAAGTCTGGAATGGTTATGAACAACAAATGTTACTGCTGTCACTATTTTATAACTGGATACATGCATTAATCAAAAAGTGATCATGTAATATGTAGCTTACTTTAAACCCTTTGTGTCCTTTTCCCCCTGAACTTTAGAAAAATTTCAAGAGTAATATGGAGAACTCCTTACCCAGACTCAGTAATTTTTATATTTTGCCATTTTGTTTTGCCTCTTTTTCTTTCTCTCTCACACACACACACACACTCTCTCTCTCACTCTCTCTCCCCTCCTCTCTTTCTCTCTCGCTCTCTTCTCCTGAAACCATTTAAATAATTTGCTTAAGTCATGACCATTAGTGAGACCCTTTGCTTTTGCTCAAGCAAAGTTCAAAGGCAAACAAAAGCAGCTTAAACTCTAAACATTTTTCTTAGAATATTTGAGAAAAACATTTGTCTTTGAAGACAGAACCCAGGATTTTACATTATTTCAGACTGAATTATTTTCAGAAATACTTAAACTTTTAAATAATATTTAATATGTGAATGAAAACATTAATTCAACAAAATTAGAAAATGTATAATGTTTGTCAATATTCCATTAAATAAAAACTTAAGATATTTTGAAAGGCTTAGTCAACAAAGTCTTCTAAATCATGTTTGTTCAGATGTTTCTCTTCAATAAAAAATGAATTTTTTAAAGTACATAAAAATCATCACATGAAACATTTTTTCTCTTTGAGTCATTTCCCCAGTCCTCCTGACCACCACTGGAGCTGGGCTAGATGATACGTCCATACAACAAACAAAATTTACTTTAGTTCCCAAAGCCAATTATGTATATTCTTAATCCAATTTATCTTTTTAAAAAGTTAAAAAAAAAATGCAGTCCTATAGGGAACATAAACTTGTATATTTAAATATGTTGGCTTAATGAAACTATGAGGGAAAATAAAATATTCTTTCAAGGTACCCTCACCACACCTCCCTTGCTTGTTTTCACATACTATATTCTAGCATTTAGCCTTGGATGAATTACTGTAATCTTAGACCGTATTCTTAATTTTTTCTTGATAGATATTTTGCTTAGTCCTATAAACGACTATACTGAAAAGATACATTAAACATAAATTTAGTGTTGTATGAAGCTGTAGAAGGTTCATTAAGCCTGTATGGTCCTGAATAGAGATGTACCTTTTTTTTTTTTTAAAGAGATGGGCAAAACCTTTATAGTACCAGCTACAGGATATCTTTTCTACTTTGTTTGTAAGTGTTAACTGCAGAAAAACAACCAGATGAATGGCCTGTTTATCATTCTTTTTAGATCTAATATACACTGCAGCTTACTGAGGCTAGAAAAGGACTTCAGGAGCCCATAGATTGTATAGATCCCTGGAGGTACCATATTGATTCTGTACAGGTTAATTTTCCAAGTTACCAGAGACTAAGAGGTTTTATACCTCACAGTAATTGCCTCATAATACAAGGTCAGAAGCTTATAGGAAAGTGATTGACTATATAGAACTAGATAGATTTTACTTTTTGGCTTTAATATTTCTTGCCTCAAATATATATTCTGGATTTCTCTAATACAAAGTTAAAAAATTTTTAAAGGTAAGAATTCTTGACTTACCAGGTATGGCTTAGGCATGCTTCCAGTAACTGGACAACACTTCCAGTTTGTTTGATACAAACTTAAATATCCATCAGCATCAACTATTCCAAACTTAGAGAAAAAATTTTTAAGTGTTTAATACAAATACCAAAGCACATATTTACGCACACCATCACTGTGAATCCTGCATTTTGACTCTCAAACATGACTGATAAATTGTTTGACTTTTCACTTCACCTATGCATGGATCTGATCTAGAATGAATCGAGCTAGAATCTATAATTAATCATGAATTTAGCTAGATTTGGCTACTGCTTAAAAGAATTCCAGAGTGGACTTAAAGGAAACAAGTATCAGACACCTGTTTTAATATACTAACCAACAGCACAGTCTGCATATTCTCTCTGAGTACTCCAAAACAGGGTACTGGATTTACATGTTAGGCCATGTAACAAAGTTTTAGAATATATAAGATAGAAAACTATTCATTTTGATATAGACAAAATAAGGACTTTAACAAATATAAAATAAGGAAAACATGTAGACAACAGTAGAGAATAAAATGAAGCAAAGATAATCATAGAAAAGGAATTCCACTATGGGAACTCAGGGCATTTTGACTGGGAAGATGTCTAAATCTGATAAGGGAGTATATGATACAGATCTTGAAGGATGAGTAAGACTGCTAACAATTTTTTTCTTAGGTCATAAAAATAATGCATACTTGTATAAAATATATAACATAAATGTTATGGACTCTCCCATCTCCAGATCTAACTACTATTAAGAATTTGATATATTCCCTTTCAGATTTGTTCTACAAATACTCAAACTTTCACACACAGAGGGGGATTTCTAAAAAATCACTATAAAATACAGTGCCACAATTACATTTTTCACGTATTATAGCTATCTTTTCATATCAGTACATATAAATCTACCTCATTCTTGTGCTGTATACTATTACATTGTATAGTTACAACTTTTTAGAACTTTTCCCTTATAAACAGTTTTTAATTTTCCTTATTATAAAAAGTGGTGTTTTAAACATTCTTGTACATATACTTTTGAGTATTTACTTGAGATAGACACTTAGAAATAGGAACACATTGTCAAATGGTATCATTTAAAATTGGTGGGTGAAGTCGAAATTAAATCCTAAGTGGTAATGTCAACTTACCCATTTTTCTTGCACATCAGTCAACATCGCATATTACTAAAATTTAAAATATTTGTTCATTTATAGAAAGAATGCTCATTTTAATGTGGATTATTAATGGAGATTAATGGCCATATATAGTTTGTAAATGGAATGACCATATTCTTTATTTTTCTAGTAAGTTGTCTTTTAAAACTTTTGATTGATAGGGTTAATATTAGGAATACAAACACATTGGTTTACTATATTTGTTGCAGATATTTTTCTAGGGTCTATCTTTTTTGTGATTTATCCTGTTTTCTGGAGTTGACCTAGGTACATTGTTCAGAAAGGGTATTTGGAAAGTATTAAGTCTTGCATACTTAAAAATGTGTTTACTTTGTTGTCAAACTCGAATGATAGTTTGGACAGACATCAACTCACAGTTCCCATTCCTTGTCCATCAAGATTCTGTGAAAACAGGGCTACTATCTACTTGTAGACTCTATTTTTGACTATGCCAATGCCATTAACTTTGGAGTGGGGATGGAGCTGTTCTAAGCAACCATTTTTACCCCTGTTCCCTTCTACAAGATCTCTGTATACTTGACATAAAAAATAAAAATCAAATGATCAGGATGTACCTGGGCATTTCTCAGTGTTTCCACCTAGTACTTGGTAGGCCCTTTTCTAAAATTCTACTTTTTTCTTTGTTTTGGGGATATTTTTAGTTTACTAGCCCTTTAAATATGATGTTTCTTTTCCATCATTTTTTCCCTTCTTTGAAAATAACTTTTAAACGTCTTTTAATGACTTCCCGGATCTAGTCTCAACTTCTTTCTTGGATTATTTTAATCATGGGGTAATTTCCAATTTGTACTTTCTAATTACAAACTTGACTTTCAACTATTTTCATTCTGCTATTCAACCCTTCTAATGAGTAGTTCCCCAATTAACCCAATTTTTGGAAATCATATGTTTTTAATTTCCAAGAATTCTTCTCTCTTCTCCTACTGCCTTATTTCATGGTAGTCTATTCTTGTTTTAGTATCTTCTTGAATCTGAGGGTTCCTCATAGGTTATTTATTCTGCTTAATGCCCCTTTTAAGGCTCTTAATTTTTCTGCAAAGTTCAGTGACTTTTGGTAGCCCATTTCTAGTCATAAATGGCAAACTGATCAGCATTACAGTGATATAGTATAGGTCATCTGTTCCATTTACCCTTGCAGACTTCCCTACTAAAGGAGATGGCATGCTTAGGTGTTGTGCTATTTGGTTCCATCATGGCTAAGGGGAATGAACTGTAAATTGACTGCCTGTCAAAGATACTTGGGCAGGCAATGAACAATAGTTTGCTGTGAGTAAAAATAGCCTATATGGGAAGTTATAGTGAGTGCTAAATCTGTGAAATAATTCACATTGCAGGTCTTCAAAGCTATGCTAAAGAATTTGGGTTTCTACATATGATGAGCCTTGAAGGGTTCTTGAAGAGAATAATAATATGATCTCACCTATAGTGTAGTTATATAACCATGTTGTTATGTAGCTTTGTTGGCAGCATAAGAGAGATAAGGGTTGAAGTACAGAGATGAGTTAGGAGCAATATAACATTGACAACCAAAGTGAAAAAGCATGAGCATATATTGATAGGTTATACAACTGAAGGCATAGTAGAATTCTAATGTCTTCTAGATTAAATCTTCTAATTTCCCATTAAGGAACAAAGAATGTTGCTAATTAGTATTAAAAAATTATATGCTTTCAAAATTTTATTTCCTAACTATATGAAAATATTATCATTGACTTCGGTGAAATGCTAATAGAGCCATATGATAAAGGTGGTAGGCAAAAAGGTTGCAGTACCCCATGATAAAATTAATGAGTGAGGAGGTTTGGAGATTGAGGGAAAAGGAAAGTCAAGATGTACCATCAGCTAGGGCCTATGTGAGTGTTTTTGGTGAAGTTTGGTTTGTGAAGACAAAGAGCAGGATGATTTCCCTTTCAATCGTTGTTTAGGGTGCTAGTGACATGGCTGGCACAGAAGGAGGCAGTTTGAGAAAAGTAGGCATATGGGAAAATGGGAACTGAAGGCGGTAAATGATGTTCTAGAGCAGGGTGGACAAACTTTTTCTTAAAGGATGATAAAGTAAGTATTTTAGACTTGCCAACCATAAAGTCTTTCTTCTGAACTCTACTGTTGTAGTAGAAAAGTCAACAAATAATGAATGGGGTAGCTGTGTCCTAATAAAATTTTATTTACAAAACAGGTGGCGAGGCCACGGTTTATTGATGTCCTGTTCTAGACAGGACAATGCATCTCAAAACTTTTAATATGTGTATAAATCACAAGATTATCTCGTTAAAATGCAGATGATGACAATAATTTACATTTCTAACAAGCTCCAGATGTTTCTTGCTACTTGGTGCTTGACCATGCTTGGAGTAGGTTCCAGAGGATAAAGAAAGTTACAACTATTTAATCCAGAATGTATAAAATAAGGTGGTTCTATAACCACTTGATCCTTAAACATCATTTAGGTAAATTTATTGGGCATATACACAATGTCTTTCCACGAATAACCAAATGAATTTAGTGTTCTTTGAGAGGGATTTTTTTAAATGGTCATATAAATACTTTACCATTATTAGCTCACTAAGCTGTTCTCTTCAGTAACACAGACTAGTAAAATTTATAAGTCTCCAATGTAATCAAACCATTTTCCCATTTATATTTTTATATACTACCTACCTTATTTCCCTGATAGTTAAACCTCATTCTTGTAACTCTTGAATTGCCCCCAGATCGGAAACAAGTTATTTGTTGAGAATGGCCCCATTCGAACATTCTGACACTTCCATCTTGAGCTCCTGTCAGATCTGCATTATAATGAAGTAAAAATTGCAAATGTATTTCCAGAATCTTTGAAATATTTACTTTTTAATCCAATGTGAAAAACTTTATGGAAGAAACTACTAGGAAATGAATCACAGTCAATTTTTATGAATTTATCTTTGCTATGAAATTTCACTTTAATATCTTCATCTTAAAAAGATAGTTATGTGATATACTTCTATTTGACTAAAAACATATTCTCCCACAAAACAAAAGAAGCAATTAACTCAGGCCTCTATAAATTTGATCCCCTTTTGAAATAATCTCTAGGTGTTTTAATAGCCTTTAATAAGTAACTTTTATGATAACCACTTAACAAATTCTTGGGATTATTAAAGATCCAATTGTTATCAGTAATACCAATATTTAAATTTACATATTTTTCTCTGAAAAAAAAAAGACTATAGAAGGTCTTGAATGTCATGTTAAAGAAAAAAAATCATTTCTAGTAGTTACTCTGATTGACCTGATATCGGAAACATGTTACATGTTTCACTGAGGAATATGAACAAGCTAAATAAATTACTAATTCTTCACTATACCATTTATTACTTGAGTGATAACTAATCTCCCTGAACCTTTTTCCTTCCTGTAAAAGGCTAATAATGACATGTAAGTCAACAGTTGTGAGAAGAAAATGACACAATTCATATGAATCATTCAGAAATATGCCTGACCACAGAACTCAATTTATGTTAAGTGTAATTATCAGCATTAATGTGGAGGAGAGGTAGTGATAAATTACATTAATGTATAGAGCATCTTGCACATTGCTAGTCATATATTACTTGTTTCCCTCATTCCTTATGAAGTATATAAAATAAATGAGCTTCAATTGTTTTGAAATGTTTTAACATTGGGCTAGGTAAGAAGTGGGTATAATTTGTCAAGACTTTCCCTTCTCCCCAACAGTCTTGCTCATTTAGCTTAATTAAAAATTATAAACTGGGCTAGTTGTGTTTAAAAACCACTCTAATCTTTCTAATATTACTTATGGTTTTTAACTTATTTGAAAAAATTCCTAATTATTAGTTGTTGACATGCAAAATGAAATACTCCATTAAAAGCCTTATAAACTAAGATTTAAAAAAAATAAAACAAAGGTTTCTATAACCAGGTTGTCTGAATAAATATACCTATTAGTAACTGACGAGTGTTATATCCTACAGGTAAGGAAATGATTAAATGCAAACTTAAAAACCTAATATGTTCATTATTTTTAAAAAATAGGGCTTTCCTTTTAAGACTTCCATTTCTATTTTAATCCAAACCATTAGCCTACTTCTAAAAATTTCCTAGGAGTTGAAGTAAAAAAGTAGTGGTTTATTATGATTAAGATTTTTAAAAGATCTTCTCCAATGGATGGTACTATTTTGAGGTATCTGAAACTCAGAGTAAAATTTTTAAAAATCCTGTCTCATAACATTTGCACTACATAAGAAGTGTTTATTGTTGAACTAAATTACAGTCTGTGGGACTTGTTCATGATATGAAAAGATATACTGAAAAAAACCCAGTGATTAATTTTATTACCTTCTACTTTTCAAGTCTCTTATCTGCCAGTTATGGTAGTTCTCTGAACAGAGAAAGAACTTATCCCAACAAGAGGTGATCTGATGTTGCCTAATTAACTCTGAATATAAGTCCATTAATTGCCTTTGAAGCTAGGGATCTCATATTTAAATTTATGGGCTTAAGGTAGAGGATATTCTCTATAAACTAGTCACCTGTTAGGACACATGTGTGGTGCTTAGAAAAAATATGAAGTCCTTTCAATATTTCAGGAAACTTCCAAACCCTATTGCATAGAAAGGATAGATTTTAAGCAATGCCAAATGTTTCTTACTGTGGAAATAATATTAAGATTTGTATATAAAACATATCTGGATCCTTATCAGCATGCTTCATGTTTTTATAGTGCCATTTCACATTAGACTTATGGATAGAAAACATACTTCTAGTACTGAATAAAATCAATGTAGTGAAAACAGAAGTTTTTTATATTATTTTGTATCTCTTCATTTTAAATACATGTTTATCTGGAATCCTTTTATTGTACTTTGGTATACAACTTTGATATTAGATGCTTATTGCGCTTATGATTACAGGGTAGAAAAGAACATTGGTTTTGTCAATTATATTTTATCAGAATATCATGAAAAAGGTGGTAAAAATTTTTATAGGTTATTACGTTGGAGGGACATGAATACCTCTTAATTAACATGCACTATTTTTCTTACTGTGTGGTAGAACAACTTGATGAAGGGCACAACTTAAAAATTCTACTTTAAAATAAAGTGGAATACACACATTCTAATATGAATATTGATTCAACACACCAATTAATTTTAATGTTAATGCTATTATTTTCTCTACTTCAGTATTTCCAATAAACTCCCCATTAATTAAGTTCTTTGTTAAAAGAAGAAAAGCTTTTAAGATTCCTGGGAAGACAAAGTGAAAATAAATATATCTTGTAATAGGATGGAAGATCTTACTAAGAACCATTTCCCCTACTTATTATCAGTGTGTCTGATAAGAGACACTCTGACAAAACATTCATAAACAATAAACCGGTAATGATGAGGCAATAAATGACCAAGATATGGTTTTGGTTTATGTAATAAAGATGAGAATGATCCCTTTAATAAAACAATAATAGTCAACTACAATTTAACATTGTGTAAATAATTCAGAAATGTTCAAAAATAAAATGTGCTAACCTGGAAATACACAAAGTGCCAAAAACTTGCTGCATTAAATTTACTACACTCATTATTGAACTAATAGCCTTCTGTATTAATTCAAGACAACTTTACTATTTTTATCCAATTTTGAAATGAAGGTTTTATTTGCTAGCAAACGTTCTCTTCAAAAAAAGTGAAATAATGTTTACTATCTTTCAAATGGAACTAAAAGCTGCCTTTAAACTCCTTCGAATGGCTAATTGATAACAACTTACAGTAAGGAAGAATTGGATGAGAAGTCATTCTTCTGACATTATTAATGGCTTTCTTAATCATCTGTTAACAAAGAGAAATAATCCTTTTACAGATAACATAAAAAGTAACATTAAAAATTTGAATTGTTACAGAAAATTCAAACAACATTTATTTTTATGTGGTTCCATAACTACTACATGGGTGCTAAAAATACTAAATAAAAATATACAGCTCAGCTCTCTTAACATTTAAGTGTACATACATTTTCTGCATCATTGAATAAGCTCTAAGAACAAATTCACCTCAAGAATTTCCGGCCAATTCTTTCTGATCTCATTAAATTTATTGGAATAATCCTGAATAGTATTAGGTTAAAAAGACAGGCAGAAGCATGTGAAAAAAAAAAAGAGGCAAACAGAAAATTGTATAAATTTTTAATTGATAGTTTGGAACTGTTTATTTAACCACTTTTAAATCATGTTTTGAAGGATTTAAGTAGCCTGTCAAGTAAGAGTAAAATAAATACATGAAATTAAAGGGACAATTTTAATCTGTAGAACATTTCCTATTTATATAGCACCATAAACACAGTTAAATGTTATCCTGAGTTTGTACCATCAGTGGCATATAGATTTGTCATTATTGCTGCCCTTTTGGATTTCAAATTGTTCAATTACCCTACAGTTGCCAATAAAATGGGGATTTGTTAGGGAAGAGATTAGGCCAGAACTGGTGAGGGATAGAAACACTGAAAGATATACATGGACACAGTTATGTGCCAACAAAGAGATTGGTCACAACAAGTATTCTTTTTTGTTAGTATTCATAATTCAATGAAATAATAGGATTAAGAAAATATTTTATCAATTCTTCACATAAAAATGAAAGCCTGCTGAATATTACTTCTGTTTAGTAAACTTCATACTTAAATCTCATGTTCTTCTTAATTAAAGAAATGCCTGAGGAACTGAGATTAAAGATGGCTGCATGAGACGTGAGGCAGAGGCTTCCTCCTAAAGCCGCATACAATATGAAAATATAATTAATACAACTAATCGTGAAAGAGCAACACAAAAGAGGACTGCATCAGACTGCATACACCTGGAGAAAAGAATAAACTTCACGGAACAGGGTAAGGTACCAAAGCCCTTCCCGCACCCTGGTCACTGGTGGGAGAAAGAAAAATGGAGCAGGAAAGGAGTGGGGGCCTGGAACTGCTAAACACCAAGCTCTGGAGATCTGCTCTGGGAGAACAAACCTACATTACATAGTGCTCTCATGATTAGAGGGGTTGGAAAGCTAAGACAGGCAGAATACCTGGAGAGACTGAGATTCTAGCTGCTTGTGGAAAACAAGGATCCATATCTGGCTGCTCTGGGACAAAAGAAAGGTGGGCAGTCTGTGGACTGCTAAAGGGGCAAGGATAGCACAGAGCTCACTGCTCAGGAGAAAGGACAGGTAGACAAAATTATCAGGGTGCACTCTGCCCAGCAGGTTGGGAACTTTCACAGTCTTCAGGTGTCCAGCCCCCTGGCTGGCTACGCAGCTCAAAGGCCCCCTCCGTGATATGCAGCCTGCTGCACATTCCTCCTGGACAGCCTGCACCTGAATCGCAAACCGGGAAACCCTACAGTGGCGTTAGGCCAGCCAGAGGGAAACCCCGCCAACAGCAGCTACAAACGCAAAGCATAAAGGCTCACACCTGTGTGGTTACTCCACTGGTTCTGGCAGTGGAGACAGGCACAGCAGCCAGGAAGCAGCAAACAGCTCTTTCCTCCCCCCAGGCACCAACAACACTCCCCTGAGACCCCTGACATTGTTTGAGGGGCTAAGCAGCTCCAGAGAGTAGAGCTTCTGGGCACTAGAGGGCGCCACATACAAAGATGAAACATCAAAGGAACCTGGTTCAAAGCAAAATTATAAATACACCAGAGAAAGACTCATATGAAATAGACCTCATGAATCTTTCCTGAAAGGGATTTCAAAATAAAAAACACAAACATGCTCATGGAGGTAGACAAAAGTATTCAAGAACTCAGGAATGAATTCTAGTCAGAGATCCAATCATTACGGAACACAGTATCAGACATGAAACATACAATGTAAGGTTTTAAAAGCAGATTAGATACAGTGGAGGAGAAGATAAATGAAATAGAAATTAGAGAAGAGGAATACAAAGAAGCTGAGGCATACAGTGAAAAAAGGATCTCTAAGAATGAAAGAATATTATGAAAACTGTGTGACCAATCCAAATGGAACAATATTCGTATCACAGGGGTACTAGAAGAAGAAGAGAGAAAAAGGGATAGAAAGTGTCTTTGAGGAGGTAATTGCTGAAAACTTCCTGAATCTGGGGAAGGAGATAAGTCTCTCAAGCCATGGCAGTGCACAGATCTCTCAACACAAGAGACCTGAGGAGGACAACACCAAGACATAAAACTAACATGGCAAAGATCAAGGATAAGGACAGTCAGAGACAGAAATAAGATCACATACAAAGGAAAGCTCATCAGGCTATCATCAGACTTCTCAGCAGAAACATTACAGGCCAGAAGGGAGTGGCATGATATATTTAATGCAATGAAGCAGAAGGGCCTCAAACCAAGAATACTTTATCCAGCAAGATTATCATTAAAATTTGAAGGAGGGATTAAACAATTTCCAGATAAGCAAAAGCTGAGAGAATTTACCTCCCACAAACCATCTCTACAGTGTATTTTGGAGGGACTGCTATAGATGGAAGTGTTCCTAAGGTTTAATCGCTGTCACCAGAGGTAATAAAACCATAGTAAAGAAAGTAGAACAGTTAATTGCTAAGCAAATGCAAAACTAAATCAACGACTGCCAAAGTCAATCAAAGGATAGACAAAGAGTACAGAATATGATACCTAATATATAAAGAATGGAGGAGGAAGAAAAAAGAGGAGGAAAAAAGAACCTTTAGATTATGTTTATGATAGCATACTAAATGAGTTAAATTATACTCTTAATAAGGAAGTTAACCTTGAACCTTTCGTAACCACAAATCTAAAGCCTGCAATGGCAATAAGTACATACCTATTGATAATCACCCTAAATGTAAATGGTCTGAATGCACCAATCAAAAGACAGAGAGTCACTGAACGGATAAAAAAATGAGACCCATCTATATGCTGCCTACAAGAGACTCACTTTAAACCCAAAGACACACAGAGCCTAAAAGTGAAGAGATGGAAAAAAATATTTAATGCGACTAATAGGGAGAAAAAAAGCAGGAGTTGCAGTACTTGTATCAGACAAAATAGACTTCAGAACAAAAAAGTCACAAGAGACAAAGAAGGACATTACATAACAATAAAGGGGTCAATCCAACAAGATATAATGATTATATGCACCCAACACAGGAGCACCTACATATATGAAACAAATACTAACAAAATTAAAAGGGGAAATAGAATGCAATGCATTCATTCTAGGAGACTTCAACACTCCACTCACTCCAAAGGACAGATCAACCAGACAGAAAATAAGTAAGGAGACAGAGGCGCTGAACAGCACATTAAAACAGTTAGACCGAACAGACATCTACAGAACTCTACACCCAAAAGCAGCAGAATACACATTCTTCTCAAGTTCACATGGAACATTTTCAAGAATAGATCATATACTAGAGAACAAAAAGAGCCTCAGTAAATTCAAAATGATTGAAATTGTACCAACCAGTTTCTCAGACCACAAAGGCATGAAATTAGAAATAAATTACGCAAAGAAAATGAAAAATCCCACAAACACATGGAGGCTTCACAACATGCACCTAAATAACCAATGGATCAATGACCAAATAAAAATAGATCAAGCAATATATGGAGACAAATGACAACAATATTTCAACACTACAAAATCTGTGGGACACAGCGAAGGCCGTGCTAAGAGGAAAGTATATTGCAATACAGGCCTACCTCAGGAAAGAAGAACAGTCTAAAATCACAATTAACGAAACTAGAAAAAGAAGAATAAAAGAGGCCCAAAGTCAGTAGAAGGAGGGACATAATAAAGATTAGAGCACAAATAAATAAAATTGAGAAGAATAAAGCAATAGGAAGAATCAATGAAAGAGCTGGTTCTTTGAGAAAATAAACAAAACAGATAAACCCCTAGCCAGACTTATCAAGAAAAAAAGAGTCTACACACATAAATAGAATCAGAAATGAGAAAGGAAAAATCACTACGAGCACCACAGCAATACAAAGAATTATCAGAGAATACTACAAAACTATATAATAACAAACTGGATAACCTAGAAGAAATGGATAACTTTCTAGAAAAATACAACCTTCCAAGGCTCACCCAGGAAGAAACAGAAAATCTGAATAGACCAATTACCAGCAAGGAAACTGAATTGGTAATCAAAAAACTACCTAAGAAAAAAATTCCTGTACACAACGGCTTCACTGCTGAATTTTATCAAACATCTAGTGAAGACCTAATACCCCACCTCCTTTAAGTCTTCCAAAAAGTAAACGGAGGGAATACTTCCAAACTCATTCTACAAGGCCAGCATCACTCTAATACCAATACCAGGCAAAGACACCACAAAAAAAGAAAAGAACAGACCAATATCCCTGATGAAAAGAGATGTAAAAATACTCAACAAAATATTAGTAAACCAAATTCAAAAATATATCATAAAAATCATCCATCATGTTCAAGTAGGATTTATTCCAGGGATGGAAGGACAGTACAATATTAGAAAATCCATCAACATCATCCACCACAACAACAAAAAGGACAAAAATCACATGATCATCTCCATAGATGCCATAAAAGCATTTGACAAAATTCAACATCCATTCATGATAAAAACTCTTAACAAAATGGGTATAGAAGGCAAGTACCTCAATATAATAAAGGCCACATATGAGAAACCAACAGCCAACATCATACTTAACAGCGAGAAGCTGAAAGCTTTTTCTTTAAGAACAGAAACAAGAAAAAGATGCCCACTCTCTCCACTTTTATTCAACATAGTTCTGGAGGTCCTCACCACAGCAATTAGACAACACAAAGAAATAAAGGGCATGCAGATTGGTAAGGAAGAAGTTAAACTGTCCCTGTTTGCAGATGACATGATACTGTACATAAAACACCCTAAAGAATTCACTCCAAAACTACTAGATCTAGTATATGAATTCAGCAAAGTTGCAGGATACAAAATTAATACACAGAAATCATTGCATTTCTTTACAATAATGGTGAACTAGCAGAGAAATGAGGAAAACAATTCATTTCACAATTGCATCAAAAAGAATATGTAGAAATAAACATAATGAAGGAAGTGAAAGATCTGTACCCTGAAAACTACAAGACACTCATGAGAGAAATTAAAGAAGACACCAATAAATGGAAATACATCCCATGCTCATGGATAGGAAGAATTAATATTGTTAAAATGCCCATCCTGCCAAAAGCAATTTACAGATTCAATGCAATTCCCTATCAAAATACCAACAGCATTCTTCAATGAACTAGAGGAAATTGTTCTAAAATTCATATGGAACCACAAAAGACCTCAAATACCCAAAGCAATCCTGAGAAGGTAGAATAAATATGGGGGAATTACACTCCCCAACTTCAAGCTCTACTCAACAAAGCCACAGTAATCAAGACAATTTGATACTGGCACAAGAACAGAACAATAGACCAATGGAACAGAATAGAGAGCCCTGATATAAACCCAACCATACATAGTCAATTAATATACGATAAAGGAGCTATGGATATTCAATGGGGAAATGACAGCCTCTTCAACAACTGGTGTGGGCAAAACTGGACAGCTACATGCAAGAGAATGGAAATGGATTGTTGTTTAACCCCATACACAAAAGTAAACTCAAAATGGATCAAAGACCTAAGTCATGAAACCATAAAATTCTTAGAGGAAAACATAGGCAAAAATCTCCTGAATATAAGCATGAGCAACTTCTTCCTGAACGCATCTCCTTGAGCAAGGGAAACAAAAGCAAAAATGTACACATAGGACTACATCAAAGTAAAAAGTTTCTGTATGGCAAAGGACATCATCAACAGAACAAAAAAGGCATCCTACACTATGGGAGAATATATTTGTAAATGACATATCCGACAAAGGGTTAACATCTAAAATATATAAAGAACTCACATAACTGAACACCCAAAAAGCAAATAATCCGATTAACAAATGGGCGGAGGATATGAAGAGGCAATTCTCCAAAGAAGAAATTCAGATGGCCAACAGAACACATGAAAAGATGCTCCACATCACTCATCATCAGGGATATGCAAATTAAAACCACAATGAGGTATCACCTCACACCAGTAAGGATAGCCAGCATCAAAAAGACTAAGAGCAACAAATGCTGGCGAGGATGAGGAGAAAGAGGAACGCCTCCTACACTGCTGGTAGGAATGTAAGCTAGTTCGACCATTGTGGAAAGCCGTATGGATGTTCCTCAAAAACTAAAAGTAGAAATACCATTTGACCGAATCCCACTCTTGGAATTTACCCAAAGTATACAAGTTTTCAGATTCAAAAAGACATATGCACTCCTATGTTTATTGCAGTACTATTTACAATAGCCAAGATATGGAAGCAACCTAAGTGTCTCTCAGTAGATGAATGGATAAGGAAGATGTGTAAATATACACAATGGAATACTATTCAGCCATAAAAAAGAAAAAATCCTACCATTGGCAACAACATGGATGGAGCTGGAGGATATTATGCTCAGTGAAATAAGCCAGGCGGAAAAAGACAAGAGCCAAATGATTTCCCTCATTTGTGGAGTATAACCATGAAGCAAAACTGAAGGAACAAAACAGCAGCACACTCACAGACTCCAAGAAGGGACTAGTGGTTACCAACGGGGAGGGGTATGGGAGGGGGAATGGGGAGGCAGGGAGAAGGGGATTGCGGGGTATTATGTTTAGTACACATGGGATGAGGGGTCATAGGGAAAACAGTGTAGCACTGAGAAGGCAATTAGTGAATCTGTGGCATCTTACTATGCTCATGGACAGTGACTGTAATGGGGTATGGGCGGGGACTTGATAATATGGTAAATGTAGTAATCACATTGTTTTTTCATGTGAAACTTTCATAAGAGTATACATCAATAATACCTTAATAAAAGAAAAAAGAAATGCCTAAAGGTCTGTTCTTTCATTTTTTTCCTGATTAAAGTATCAAATGAAAACAATAAGTAAAAAAATACACAAATACAGGTTTAAAAATTTTCTGAAAGCAGATGTATGACATTACAAAGAATCATTAATTATTTTAGAAGATCTATATAAAAAATAACTGTCTTATTATATAGGTGTCTTTTTCTTAATGATGGAGTGGGGTAATCTTAATAGTTCTGTTTGCAAATCACAATGACCCCAATTAAAAAGATGTCCGTCTAAGTTTAAATAAGAAAACTCAGTCCTAGGAGGAAGGACAAAGGTAAATTTCTGTATTATAATGCTCTGGAATATAAACAAACATTTTCTACTGTTAAACACCATTCTAGTTAGAGATCATTAATGTATAAGGCAGGGATAATGTAATCTCTCAAAGAGCTTACATTCCAAGGGGTGTAAATAAGACAACTGGATAATGAATCAGTAATTTCAAAGTTGATAAAAGCTATATAGATGATAAAAAGAGGGAAAAGGATATTGGGTGATTGGGAGTAGAGTAGGGAGGGGCAGATGCCTTCACCAGGAAGGAAGGGAAATATCTGGAAAGTTGAGTTGATATCTGTATGGTAAAACAGGAAAAAAGCATTGTAAGTAGAAAGCAAGGCAGAAGCTCTGACATGGCAACAAGCTTGATGTGTTCAAGGGACAGAAAGGTCACTCTAACTACAGCAAAGAGAACCACGGTGCAATAAAGGGAGATGAAGGGGCAGAGGCGGCAGTGGTTAAATCACAAAAAGCCTTAGAGGCCATGCTAAGGACTTGTTTTTTTAAAGCTGCACTGGGAAATCTGAAAACTTTTAGCAGGAGAGGGACAACCTGAACAATGCTTTAGAAAAGAGCAATGTTGGCTGCTGTGTACAGAACAGAGCAAATGTGGAAGCAGTTGAACAAAAAGCTGTTACAGAAAGAACTATAGGATTGTGTTATCTGAAACTGGAATTGGAAAAAAGTGTCTATTATTTCTTTTCATTATATTTCATTTTCTCTTTAAGTTCCTTTTTAAAAGTGATATACTAGTAAGTTTTACAAATGATTTAATATATCTGTCAGATGGGAAAAATAAATTATTAATGACCAAGTCATTTCATTTGAATAATTACTAGATCATTTTTCAAATTCTTCAATTTAGTATGTAAAATACTCCTACATGAATCAATGCACTAAGGAGAATGGAAGGCTTTAATACAAGCTCTACCACAAATCTGAGATAGTGACCTGAGTTTAAATCACTAGACCTTTCTGGATCTCAAGCTTCATTGTAAGAATAAGTAGGAGTAATATAACAGCTACAACAGAGATCTCAAAGAATAATAAGGTTATATGAGTGATAATAGAACTGCATTAAGTATAAAATATTATCATGTATTATTAATGATTAAGCCTTTATTTAAATAGTCATTTTTACTAATTAGTAAAAAAACAAAACAACAACTTGACCCAAGAAAGAATTCTATTGGACTTAGGAAACTGAAAAAATAAAAACAAAGAAACAAACAAAAAACCTATCACCTAGAAAGCCACTGAAGGAATTACTGATGTTGGATTTATTTGACTCTGTATATTAATTCTTATTCCTTAAGTGCCAACATAAAGGCATCTCATGGAGGTATAAACATGGATCACATCTTAGGTCTAATCAGGGCTCAAGAAGATCCTCTAATACTAGAGAAAAACTGTTTCAGTTTATCTACATATTAAACCTTGCTTAAATTTTTAAAAATTTATATTGTTTTTGTTAAAAAAGAGAATGTATTTGTCTCAGCAGTAAAAAAAGGTATACTTAACATGGGCACAGTTGTTAACTGATATCCATTAAGAAATTACCTAGACTAGAGGTTAGCAAAGCTTTTTTGGAAAGAACCAAATAATAAATGTTTTGGGCCTATGGGCATATGGTCTCTGTCACAGATACCCAATTTTGCCACTATAGCTTGAAGGCATCCATAGACAAAATATAAAAAAATGGCTGTGGCTATGTTCCAGAAAAATTTTATTTACAGACACTGAAAACTGATTTTCATATAATCTTCATGTGTCACAAAATATCATTCTTCTTCTGATTTTTTTTCAATCACTGAAAAATGTGAACACCATTCTAGCATGTTGTCTATACAAAAAATATAAATGGGATAGGATTTAACCATTCATCATACCTTGCTGAGGTCTTATTTAGACCAATAAATTCTAAATAATTATTACTTAAAGTATTGCTCTTTGTATATAAGTTGTTATCCTTTTCAAACGAAAATATATTATTCTTCATAATCAAAATTTATAATTTTCAGCAAATATGACTTACAAATAAGTCAAGAATTTTTTTAAAAGCCAGAAAGAAAAATAGGACATTTATACACAAACTCTTTAACTTTACGTACCACAGAGGCTCCTCTGCCAGTCTGTGTACTGCCAAGCCATGGCATATTGATTGGAGTGCCAGGATTGCTGTGTGTGTATGGAGTTGTACCTTGCACAGCTGTTAAATCATCATGAGCATGTATTACCAAGAAATCCTCCAACCTAAAAAGGAATGTCAACCATAATTAAAGCAACCAATCAGGTTCTTTATTTCTTCTATAATACTTGAAAGCTCTAACATATGGCTTTATCTTTCCCCTTAAAATTAATTTTCTTCAGCTCGTAACTCCTAACTCATATGTGAACAATTTCAATTTCAGATCCCTTCACTTATTCTCTTCTGTCCCTCAATTTCATTATTTAAAGCTCCTTCTGCCTCTTCTTTATTCTTTAGCATATCAACTTCCAACTAGGAATATTCCTTTAAAAATATTTGGTTCTGTATATATCATCATTTATACTACAATATTACTGAATAAAAAGAAAGTATAAGGGTACCCTTTGGTTTCCATTTCTATATCATCATCTACCCAAGTATAGGTCTGTGTAGCCAGAATTCCAGAAACATCCAATTCTTGAACATCATGGCTTGATGCAATTGCTATGCAGTTTCTATTTGCCTGAAAAATAAATCATATAGTAATTTTTAAATAAAAAAGCATATGCATATGGGCTACTTTTAGAAGTGTATACTACAAAATAGCCTCTAGAAATAATAACTTCAAGATATAGAATATATAGCATTCTCACAAATGGCTATTTTAAATTGATTTCAATAATTAAATCCTGAGTGTAATAATCCTTAGCTTGAGTTTAGAGAGATGTTTATGTTTTGAGAATTCAAGAACATTCTATGATAAGGAAAGAACTGTAGTGGTAACACACATACCACTTTACTGCTTCTCTCAGCCCTGTCTCTCTAGTCTGCTAGAATGGTGCAATCTCTCTAAGGTTTGCAAATTCAGAAATGTGGAGGGACATGTTGGAGAACACAAGAACCCAGTAAGGTAGAGAAAAGTGAGGATGATGAAGAACACCAAACTAAAGAAATAATGATGAATTATTCAAATAAGATAGTAACACTTCCGTCTAAAGCTTTTCAATCTTGGACAAGAAAAACAGAATTTGGGAAAACGTCACAAAGGAAAGGTGTAAGAGTAGAAAAAGAGTGGATAAGTATGCCAGAAGAAATCATAAAGGAAAAATTTGTCAGATGAATAGAAAATGGAAAGATAGTGACAGCAAAGAGAAAACAAGCTTAATATTTCTAGGCTGCAAAATGCAAACACAAACTAGTAAGAAAAAACTACGACTCCAGAGATAAATGGAAAAAGGATGTAACTAGGCTGAGGGGAGATAATTCTCCATGGGTCTCTCTATTTCTGTGTTTTTTTCAATGAGTCACTGACTGCCCACTTTGTTCTGCAGTATTATTTCCAGGATGTATATATACCTATAGTCTTCCCTCCAGATCAAAGGGTAAGTATGCTTACTGTCCATTAGAAAAGACTTCAGTTCCCAAAACTCAGTGTTCCTCCTCTATAATACAATCTACCTTGTGTGCAGGTTTTACAAGGCACTCTGTCACTTTGTGGGAATTTTTGCTCAGGGAACCAAAATGCCAATATTCGACTGCATTTGCTATTACTAATAAACTGGCCTTTGTCTCTGGTCCAGAAGTCTTATGTCTTACAGCATCCACATTAAACTGTGTAATCTAACTTCTCAGCCTGAGTACAGAAGAAAACCTCAGACTTTTCACAGTTCTTGACACAGATAATTCACAAATAAACAAATGGGAAAAAGTTCAATGTCACTAGCATTTTTAAATAATGCAATTTAAAGCAAAAGATATTATTTTTCATCTATAACTGATATCCATTAGCAAGGCTATAAAAAAAAGAATCTGGAGAAAAGGAAATTGAACAGGTACTCTCTTACACAGTGAATGGCAGACTTTATACATATGTAGATTACTCAGGTAAGTCCCAAAAGAAGAAGAAATAATCTAGTTTGTTTTATAGCACAGAATATTTAAAATAATATTTTCTTCAAAGGAGGGAAGATAATTGTTGGGTGTAGACAATAATTTTGCATTTGCATTGACATGTATCTACCATAATATACAGGTATTACAACATGAGATGTGCCTGGCTGAGGGGCTGATTCTAAACGTGATTGTCTTGAACAGAACTAGTCATTGTTCAGAGGTGTCAATGAGGGAAATCAGATGAATGACACAGGGAAAGATGTGGACAGAATAACAAACTATCTAGGAGAAATCTAAGGAAAGACAAGACATAGCACAGGAAGATGGAGAACCATTGGTGAAATGATTACTGATAGGGCAATTCCATAGGATATACATATAAATAATGTTTAAAAATTATTTTAAAATCAGGAATATATATTATATATATATATATATATATAAAATCCTTTAAAGTAATGGAAATAAAAGTAAACAAGAGTAAATAGAAGTCACTATAAATTTTGCAGTAGGGCATTTAGGAAAGATAGAAGGGGAAAATGCTTAAGACAAATTTCAACCTTGGACCATTATACCTAAGGCTACATCTTCTGTGAGTAGCTTACAGATACCTCTAAAGAGGGTACTGAGCAGAAGGCTAAGGAATATAAAGAAAACACTGTAGCTGGACAGCTGTTGTAGCTGTATGTCAAAGAGGGAGAATTTCTATGAGTTACTCTAAGCTAAAATTTCACCTAATATCAAGAACCACATTCAATATATTCATATAAAGAAAACAGAAATCCTTTCCTTTGGATTAACTGTTATAATGCATTGTATATCTTCTAACGGCTACTGCATATATAAATATTTGATATCTCTCTGTCTAGTAATGAAACATTATTTTATCTGCTTTATATCAAAATCAATTGTTAAACAATATAATCATTTTATAAAATTAAAGAAATTCAGATTGCAATTTAAGGAGTGGGAAGTAACTTTGGGAAAGATATACTGATATGGAATAAACTGACAGAAAAGGAAACAGTCTTAACTATAAATATTTAATAATCAAAGAAAAGATAAATGTCTATGTACTTACTTTATTAACAGCAAATGCAGTAATGATATCAGATTCCTTATGAATAATTCTTGCTTTACCTCCAGGATAACCCAAATCTGCTTCTATCTAAATGGAGAAAATGAAAATATAAAAATAATGATTTTAGTAATAGAAAAAAATAACGTATCAATCTGTTGTTTAATACTTACATAAATTATTTTGAGAAACTTTTTAGGTATTTCAAATCCAAAGGTACTATGTTCCATGCTAATTATCACAAAAACAAAATTTATGACAAGGGGAATTTAAATTTTTTTCAAACTTGTTTTTTCACATATGCAAAATAGTGATAAAAAAGTTGATATGACATACAACTTTATTAATGGCTTATGTTCCCAAGGTGCAATGGATTAACTTTAAAAGATAAAGATATTCTAATTATTAAAGTAAGGTCTGTTTACTATGTTCCATAGTATTATAATCCTTTGCTAATATTTTATATATATTAAAAGTTCAGTTGGTAAATATTTCAGATTTGCAGACCATAGAGAGTCACTATTGCATATTCTTTTTTTTTAAACAACCTTTTATAAATTTAAAGACCATTATTAGCTCACAGCCTACAGAAGAACAGGTTGGATGTGGCTAGCTGAATATAGTTTACTGGTTCCTAATCTAAAACAACTTTTAATTTATAGAAGAAAAACCTGAAATCCTGAAAGGCATAGTAATTTGTCCAAGTCTGTAATAATATAAGCTACTGAACATACCATAATTTAATATACTTTAGATGAGTGAAACATCTTTCAACCTTCTGCTTACCCCTTTGAACTCAGAGGTATATAACACCTTTGAACTCAGAGGAGAGTACTGTATAAAACCAACATTTACTAAAATAAACAGATGTAAAAGGAGGAAGCAATTATTAAGAGCTGGAAATATTGCTTAATGTAGGATATTGTTTCATTTTATTTTATCCTCCCTAACCTTCAACCTTTAAAATGAGTTATGAAAGTTTCACAACTCATTGCAAAGTGCAAAAGTTATTAATTTGAAATTAGAATACAACAAATTTACTTCCTGCAAAATTCAGATAAAAATGTCACCAATGCCTATCTATTTTTTACCACAAAACTGAATAGGATTAGCAATGTTTTTAAAAATGACTGTTCAATAGCAAAGTAGAAAGAGATTTGTAAGATAACCAAATCAAAATAACCCTATGCAAACAAAATTTAGTCACTGGACATACAGATGTCAAATATATTCTAATCTAGAATGTAATTTGATTACAAATATAAAAGAATTTCAATGTTCACTAAACATTTTGATTGAGTTGAGGATCAAATTCTTTTCTAAGGAGTCTTAGCTCTATCTATAAGAGACCCATCACCCAGTAAGAATATGTTAGGTCAAATTCCGTCATATTATGACAAAACCCCAATTTAGCCACTTTTCTCCCTGGTATCTAAAGAGTTCACTATTGGATTTGGAAGAAATTGGATATAGAGACAAATTATATTTCTATATAATAGAGGGATGTGCTATTTGCTGATAATGGGTAGATAGATAGAAACATATCAGTCCCACCTGCAGAGTTTCTTCAAACTTTACATTTAAGGGAAGGAAAGCTCCTGCAGGCAAGAACTTCAAAACAGCTTTTTCAATATGGAGATACTTCCTGTCTTCTCATTATCTGGCTTTACTAAAGCATTGTTTCTTAATAATGTGGTCTCAAGATGACTGGCAATAGAATCAACTGGAGGAGGAGGCGGAGGAATGGTGTTTAGTGTTTCAAAAGTTTATGCATATTTAATTTGAGAATAATTACAAGGGGTGGGAGATGAGATTGCAGAAGCAGGCAGGGTTCAGTTGCATTGGGCCTTAAAAGCCATAAGAGAGTTCACATTTTATTTTAAAGCTAAGAAGCAATTACAGGATTTTGATAATTCTGGGTATGTTGAGGCAAAACACAAAGGGTGTGGGAATGGCTTCCAGGAAAGCAATTAAGAGGCTATTATAATAGCTGAAGTGAGAGGTTAATGGTGGATTTGATTAGGGTTGTAGGATTGGTGGTAGTGGTAAGTGGTTGGAATTAGGTCAGTTTTGCTAATGGACTGAAATCACAGTGTGAAGAAAAGAGAAAGCAAGGATGACTCCTAGTTTTCAGACCTGGTAACTGGGTAAGTGAAAGTACCACTTATGGAGACAAAAGAGGAAGAAAAAGTAGGTTTGGGCTGGGATTAGGGAAAAACAGAAAATTTTGTGTAGACATTCAGCAGGAGGTAACTATTATATTATATTATATATACATGTCTGGAATTCAGGAAATGACTGAAGGTAGAGAGAATTAAGTTATCAGCCCATGGATGACATATAAGCTTTGAGATAACCCTAAGAAAAAGTAAAGATAAAGAAGAGAAAAGGTTAGTTTTCTAAATCCTGGTGTACCCAACATTTCAAGGACAGGCAAAGGAAGGGCCAATCTATGCATGGGAGGCAAGATACTGATGCTGAATAAACTGACAGAACAGTAGATATTCTTCAACTATGAACACCTAATAATTAAATGTGATGTTTTGGGAACCAAGTGAAGGAAGAATTTCAAGAAAGGGTCTGGAGTCAAGAATATCAAAGAATACTGAAAAGTTTAATTAAAAGAAGATGGAGAGTTGACTACTGAATTTAGCATACTGGAAGTCAATGGTGACCTTGACTACGACAATCTCAGTAGAGCTGGCTGGAGATAATACCTAACTAGATTAGAGAGACTTGTAACATCAGGTGAATAGGGAGGGAAGTCCTTTAGGGAATTCACAAAAGCATTCAACCCAACTGATACTGTTCTATTTCTTAAACTGGGAGGTTCCTACATGTTGCTTGTGACATTACTCTTTAACTATTCTTAAATGACTTTTTAGACAAGTCTATAAATAAATTTCCCTAGATAGGGAATTAGAGAAATGGGACAGTAAATAGATTCAAAGATAGGGTTTTTTTTGGTTTTCATTTGAAAGTAAGACAATAGAATATATTTGCTTATGTTGAAGAGAATAATCTAAGAGAGAGGTAAAAATTTATTGAGGAAAGAAGGGGGTAAACTACTGAAGCCAAGTGTTTGGGTGGGTAAGAGTAGATAGGATCAGTGCACAAGTGGAAGATCTGGCCTTGGATAAAAGAATGACAGTTCATCTATTGTCAGAGAAGCAGAGCAAAATATCTGCATATACAGCAGAAGTTAGATTTATTGATGAAAAGATTAGACTAAGTCTACTGACTGTACTTATTTTGACAGCAAAACACGGTCATCTTTGGGAAGTAATAAAGAAATACTGGAAGTCTTAGGAAAAAGGGAACAAGTGGGAAGAATGGAAAAGCCAATTAGCTATAGAGTAATTTATTATGAGTGTGGGGTCCTTTAATTTGGGAGTTGTGATTATACATTTTAAGTAAGACAAACCCCCATGGTTTGTGTTTTTTCTTCATTCATGTTCAGTGATTTGGGTACAAACACAGAATAGACAGAGAGTTGGGTTTAAACAGGTATGGAAATTTTCAAGGCAAATGCAGTGTAGAGAAAACAGAGAAAAAAAAGGCTGAGGATGTTTACAAGGGATTTGAGCATAATGATGGATCACAGAATCTAAGCTGGGAAAGGAAGTGGGGACACAATATGGCCAGTTAAGAACAGCATGTGCTAATAAACATAACTTACTTTGCTAAAGGCCACACAACATAAAGTCACAGAAAAAAAATCACAGTAAGTATGGCCTTAAAGGTCTTTTTAATTTTAGGATTCAAGTAATTTTCATAAAATTTGATTTGGCTAGATATATGAGTTAGTAAGAATCCCACTGCTGCTAAAAGAGATTTTTAGAGATTATGCACATGGAAAAACTAAACAGAATTACCATGTAATCCAGCAATTCCACTTCTGGGTATATATCCAAAAGGACCAAAAAGCAAACTTGAACAGATATTTGTATACCAATGTTCACATCAGCACAATTCACGACAGCCAAAAGATGGAAACAACCCAAATGTCCATAGACAGATGAATGGATGAACAAAATGCGTTAAGTATACATAATGGAATATTATGTAACCTAAAAAGGGAGGAAATTCTGATGCATGCTACACCATGGATGAACCTAAAGATGTTATGCTAAGTGAAAAATTCCTAGTTACACAAGGACAAATATTGTACAATTCCTTTTATACCTTGGGTAGTAAAATTCATAGAGACTGAATAATAATAGTAGTTGTCTGGGGATAGAAGTATGGGTAAAATGGAGAGCTACTGCTTAATGAGTACAGAGTTTCAGTTTGCATAGATGAAAAAGTTCTGGATAGTGATGATAGCTGAACAACAATGTAAATGTACTTAATGTCACTGAACTATACACTTAAAATGACTTAAATGATAAATATTATATGTATGTTTTTCCATAATTTAAAAAAAAGGAATTTTATGCAGAAACTGATCTGAATAGTGCTTGGGTTCCACAAAGCTTCCCTTAGGAACTGGAAAAGAAGGGAATAGGTCTAACAGACTAACTACAACACTCTACTACTATTTCAGTTAGAGAAGCAGCATGTTTAAAACTATCAACCTTAATCTACAATTACATGAGGAACATTATGTTTACTAGACTCCCCCCATTACCAAGTCCCCCCTACATACCCCATTACAGTCACTGTCCATCAGCGTAGTAAAATACTATAGAATCACTAGTTGTCTTCTCTGTGTTGTACAACCCTCCCCGTGCCCACCCCCCGACATTATATCTGCTAATAGTAATGCCCCTTTTTTCTTTTTCCCCTTATCCCTCCCTTCCCACCCATATCCTCCCCAATCCCTTTCCTTTTGGTAACTGTTAGTCCATTCTTGGGTTCTGTGAGTCTGTTGCTGTTTTGTTCCTTCATTTTTTTTCTTTGTCGTTATACTCCACAGATGAGTGAAATCATTTGGTATTTCTCTTTCTCCGCTTGGCTTATTTCACTGAGCATAATGGCCTCTAGCTCCATCCATGTTGTTGCAAATGGTAGGATTTGTTTTCTTCTTATGGCTGAATAATATTCTATTGTGTATATGTACCACATCTTCTTCATCCATTCATCTACTGATGGACACTTGGGTTGCTTCCATTTCTTGGCTATTGTAAATACTGCTGTGACAAACATAGGGATGCATATGTCTTTTTCAAACTGGGCTGCTGCATTCTTAGGGTAAATTCCTAGGAGTGGAATTCTTGGGTCAAATGGCATTTCTATTTTTAGTTTTTTGAGGAACTTCCATACTGCTTTCTACAATGGTTGAACTAATTTACATTCCTACCAGCAGTATAGGAGGGTTCCCCTTTCTCCACAACCTCACCAACATTTGTTGTTGTTTGTCTTTTGGATGGTGGCCATCCTTACTGGTGTGAGGTGATACCTCATTGTGGTTTTAATTTGCATTTCTCTGATAATTAGCGATGTGGAGCATCTTTTCATGTGCCTGTTGGCCATCTGTATTTCTTCTTTGGAGAGGTGTCTGTTCAGATCCTGTACCCATTTTTTAATTGGATTATTTGCTTTTTGTTTGTTGAGGTGCATGAGCTCTTTTTATATTTTGAATGTCAACCTTTTATTCAACCTTAACTTTACATGTTAGTAAATAAAGCTTCAAAAGTGGAATAAGCTGATGGTCATACAATAGATCTATGGAAAATCTGAACTGAGACTGTAGGTCTCAGTGTTTTTCAGTTACTATCACCTTCTACAATGTAAAGCTGTAAATAAAAAAACTCCAGACCCAAATGGTTTCTCTGCATAATTCTACCAAATACTTAAGGAAGAAATGGTATTAATTTTACACAAATTCTTCCAAAAAATTAAAAGAGGAGATAACAATTCCCAACTCATTCTATGAGGCCAGCATTAGCTTAAAACAACAACAAAAAAACAAAATAAACAAACCCCAAAATATTTTAAGAAAACTGCAAACCAACATTCCTCACAAACACAGATGCAGAAATTCTTAACAAGATTTTTAATTCTTAACAAATTAAATCTAACAAATTAAAAAGATAACACATCATGACCAAATGGGGTGTACCCTGGGAATGAAAGGTTGGTTTAATGGCAAGCAAATCAACCAACCTATTTAGCCATATTAACAGACTAAATGAGAAAAAAACCATATGAGCATCTCAATAGTAGCAAAAAAAAAAAAAAAAGCATTTGACAAAATTCAGTACCTATTCCTGGTTAAAAACTCTCAACAAGCCAGAAATAGAAGAAAATTCCTTAACCTTAAAAAGGATATAGATAACATCATACCTAATGACAAAAACACTGAATGTGGTCCCCCAAGATCAGGAACAAGATAAAAATGTCTTCCTCTGCCATTTCTATTCAATATTAGGCTAGAATTTCTAGTAAGTGCAATAAGACAGTGGGATATTAGTATAAACATAAACAAATAGATCAATGGTCCAAAATAAAGTCAAGAAATAAACCTACTCATATATGTCAATTGTTTTTACTTTTTTAAAGGAGGAAAAAGCAATTTAGTGGAGGAAAGAATAATCTTTCCATCAAACAGCACTGGAAAATGGAAACACAGATTAAAAATGAAAGGTGGCAGCAATGCATACTTAGTACCATATAAAACAACTCAAAAGTGGGTCACAGACCTTACTGTAAAATTAAAATTATAAAATCTCTAGAGCAAACCAGGAAAAAAATCTTTGTGACCATTACATTAGGCAAAGATTTCTTAGATATGAAACTGAAAAGAAAACCTGTACACAGAACAAATTTTGATGAGGTCCAATGAATCAATTAGGAATGCCTGTAGTTTAAAAGAAACTGTAAAGAGAATGAAAAGACAAGCAACAGACTAGGAAAAAATATTTGCAAATAATGTAACTCATATCACCTATCAAAAAAAATCTTGCATTAAGAATGAAGAACTTTTAAAACTCACTTAAGGAAACATACAATCCAAAAAAAATAGACATATCTGAAAAGACACTTCACAAAATGTTATACAAATGAAAAGTAAGCTCATGATAAGATGCTCGATGTAAATTAAAACTACAACAAATCTGCCACTAAATACTTACTAACCTGGCTAAAATTGTAAGGCTGAGCATACCAGTGTTAGGGAGAATGTTAAGCAACTAGGATTTCATACCCTGTTGCTGAGAATGTGAAATGGTACTACAACCTTAGAAAATACCTGAGAAATTTCTTAAAAAGTTAACCATATACTTACAGTTTGATCCACCCATTTCACTCCTAGGCATTAACAAAACAGAAAAAAAATATGCCCATCTAAAGAGACTTATGCATGAATATTCTAAGCAGTCTTATGTGAAATAGCTCTGAGATCAAAATAGCTCGTGTTCATCAAAAGGTAAAATGGATAAACAAATTGCAGTATAGCTATATATAATGAATAAAATACAGCAATAAAAAGAAATGAACTAGTAAAAACACAATATGAAGGAATCTCAAAACCATTATGCTAACAGAAAGGACAAGGAGGAAAAAGACATATTGTATGCCTCGATTTATATAAAATTCCAGAAAATGAAAACTCATCTACATAATCAGGAAGTAGACTGTTAATTGCCTAGAGAGGAGAAGGGCAGAGGTGGAGAGGAGAAACAAGGGAGTAGTTAAAAGTTTTTGGCGTGATGGAAATATTCATTATCTTGATTGTGGTGATAGCTTCACCACTGGGTGCATATGCCAAAATTGATAAAACTATACACTTTTATTGAGGCAAACTGCCAGTGCTGGAGACTCAGACCACTACCAGACAGAAAGAAAGGCAGCCCTGCCCACTACACACCATGAACAGCTGGAGCTTCCACAAAGTACAACCAGGCACTGGAGAGTAGAGTCTCAATTTTCTAGGCACCATAGGATACCACCTCATAAAGCAATTACTCTATAGGTCAGGAAAGATATCAGATCCATTTAACACAAAGGAAGAGACACAGAAACCCTGGCAAAATGAGGAGACAAAGGAACATGTTCCAAACAAAACTACAGGACAATACACCAGAAAAAAGGCAAAATAAAATGGAGATCACCAATCTTCTTGATAAAGACTTCAAAGTAAAAGTCATAAACATGATCACTAATTTACAGAAAAATATTCAAAATTTCAGGGAGGACTTCAACAAAGGGCTAGAAAAGCTCAAAAAGAGCCACTCAGAGCTGAAGAATACAGTAACTTAGGTGAAACATACAATGGAAGGATGGAAGAGTAAATTACTGCAAGTAGAGACAGTCAGTGAGATAGACATTAAAGAACCATACAATGAAGCTGAGGAATAGGGAGAAAAAAGGATCTCTAAGAATGAAAGAATAATGAGAGCTGTGTGACCAACCCAAAAGGAACAATGTTCACATAATAGTGGTACCAGAAGGAGAAGAGAGACAAAGGGATAGAAAGTCTCTTTGAGGAAATAATTGCTGAAAACTTTCCTAATCTGGGGAAGGAAATAGATACTCAGGTCATGAAAGCACAGAAGCCCGTAACAAAAGGAACCCCAGGAAGGCAACACCAAGACATACAATAATTAAAATGACAAGCATTAAGAATAAGGAGAGAGTACTAAAAGCAGCCAGAGAGAGAAAAAAAGATTACTTATAAGGAAAACCCCATCAGGCTATCAGCAGACTTCGCAGCAGAAAAACTACAGGTCAGGAGGAAGTGGCATATAATATTTAATGTACTGAAACAGAAGGACCTTCAACCAGGAATCCTCTACCTGACAAGATTGTCATTTAAATTTGAACCAGGGATCAAAAAATTTTCAGATAAACAAAAGTTGAAGGAATTCACCACAACTAAGCCAGCCTTATAGAATATGTTAAAGAGACCACTATAGACTGAAATATTCCTAAGGCTAAGTAAGTAGCTGTCACCTGTGAAAATAAACCCACAGTAAAGGTAGTAGGCCAATTAATTACCATGCAATGAAATTAAAACAAAAAAGAAGCAATATTAACTATATATAAAATCAGTCAAGGGATACAGAAAAAGTGCAGATTATGGCATCTAATACATAAAGTGTGGAGGACAAAGAAGGAAAAAGAAGTACTTTTAGATTGTGTCTCAGAGTAATAGGCAACTTAATATAGACTGTTATATAGTAAGAAAGCTATCTTTAAACCTTTGGTAACCACAAAACTCTACATAGACAAAAAAAAAATTAAAGAAGAGAAATCTAATTGTAACACTAAAGAAAACCATCATATAATGAGAGAAGAGTATGAGGAAAGAAGAAACGAACAGAGAGGAGCTATGAAAACAACCAGGGCACAATTAATAAAATGGCAATAAGTACATAGCTATCAATAATTACTTTAAATGTAAATGGACCGAATGCACAAATCAAAAGGTACAGAGTGGCAGAATAGATAAAAAAACAAGACCCATCTATATGCTGCCTACAAGAGACTTATATTCAGACTCAAGAGACTTATGTCAGACATACACAGACCAAAAGTGAAGGGATGGAAAAAGGTATTTCATGCAAATAATGAGAAAAAAGCAGGAGTAGCCATACTTATATCAGACAAAATAGATTTCAAAACAAAGAAAGCAGCAAGAGACAAAGACGAACATTACAAAATGAAAGGGATCAGTCCAACAAGAGGATATAACCAATATAAATATCTATGGGAACAACTAAATATGGAAAACAAATATTAACAGAATTAAAGGCGGAAGTAGATTGCAACACATTCATTTTAGGAGACTCCAACACACCACTCACTCCAAAGGACAGATCAACTAGACAGAAAATAAATAAGGAAACAGAGGCACGGAACAATACATTAGATCAGATGGACTTAACAGATCTACATAACATTCCACCCAAAAGCAGCAGGATACACATTTTTCTCAAGTGTTTTCCATGGAATGTTTTCCAGAATAGATCACATACTAGGCCACAAAAAGAGCCTCAATAAATTTCAATACATTGAAATTGTACCAAGCAGCTTCTTAGACCACAGTGGTATGAAATTAGAAATAAATTACACAAAGGAAATATAAAAGCCTACAAACACATGGAGGTTAAACAACATGCCTCTAAATAATCAATGGATCAATGAACAAATTAAAACAAATCAAACAACCCATAGCAACAAATGAAAACAAAAATTTAACAGCCCCAAATCTTTAGGACACTACAAAGGCAGTTCTAAGAGGGAAATGCATAGCAATACAGGCTTACCTCAAGAAACAAGAACAATCCCAAATAAACAGTCTAAACACACATTTGAAGAAACTAGAACAAGAACAAATGAAGCCCAAAGTTAGTAGGAGGGGCATAATAAAGATCGGAGCAGAAATAAATAAAATAGAGAAGAATAAAACAACAGAAAATATCAATGAAACCAGGGGCTGGTTCTTTGAGAAAATAAAATAGATAAACCCCTAGCCAGACTTATCAAGAAAAAAGAGTACACACATAAACAAAATCAGAAATGAAGAAGGAATAATGACAGCAGATACCACAGAAATACAAAGAATTATTAGAGAATACAATGAAAAACTATATGCCAATAAATTGGACAACCTAGAAGAAATGAACAACTTCCTAGAAAAATATAACCTTCTAAGACTGACCCCCCAAAAATAGAAAATCTGAACAGATCAATTACAGTAATGAAATTGAATTGATAATCAAAAAAGTCAATAAATTACTGATAATCAATAAACAAACAAATGCTTCCTCACTTCAAGCTATACTACAAAGCTACAAGTAATCAAAACAGTATGGTACTGACACAAGAACAGATGCACAGATATGGAACAGAATAGAGAGACCAGATATAAATCCACACATACATGGTCAATTAATATACAAAAAGGAACCATGAATATACATTGGGGAAAGGTAGCCTCCTCAACAACTGGCACTGGGAAAACTGAACAGCTAGCTACATGTATGAGAATGAAGCTAGATTACTGTCTAACCCCATACACAATTTTAAACTCAAAACTGGATCAAAGACCTGAATGTAAGTCATGAAACCATAAAACTCTAAGAAGGAAACACAGGTGAAATCTCTTGAACATATAAGTATGAGCAATTTTTTCCTGGACACATTTCTTCGGCAAGGGAAACAAAATAAAAAATGGACAAATGGGACTATATCAAACTAAAAAGCTTCTGTACAGTAAAAGACACCACCAACACTATAAAAAAGGCAACATACAGTATTGGAGAATATATTCATAAATGACTCATCTGATAAAGGGTTAACATCCAAAATACATAAAGAACTCATACACCTCAACACCCAAAGAACAAATAACCCAATTAAGAAATGGGTGGAGGACCTGAACACACATTTCTACAAAGAAGAAATACAAATGGCCAACAGGCACATGAAAAGATGCTCCACATCGCTAATCATCAGGGAAATGCAAATCAAAAACACAATGAGATATCACCTAATACCAATTAGAGTGGCCGCTATGGAAAAGACAAGAAATAACAAATACTGGGGAGGATGTGGAAAATTAGGAACCCTCCTACACTGTTGGTGGGAATGTTAATGGTGCAACTGCTCTGGAAAACACAGTATGAAGGTTCCTCAAAAAAGTAAAAATAGAAATACCATTTGACCCAGTAATTCCACTCCTAGGAATTTACCTGAAGAAAACAAAATCCCTGATTTGAAGAGATATATGCACCCCTTTGTTTAGTGCAGCATTATTTGCAATAGCCAAGATATGGAAGCAATGTAAGCATCCATCAATAGATGAATGGATAAAGAAGATGTGGTACATACACATAATGGAATATTATTCAGCCATGAAAAGAAATCCTGTCATTTGCAACAACATGGATGGATCTGGAGGGTATTATGCTCAGTGAAATAAGCCATGTGGAGAAAGATAAATACCATGATTTCACTTATCTGTGGAACATAAAAAACAAGCAAAACAGAAGGAAGAAAACAGCTGTAGACTCATAGACACTAAGAAGTGACTAATGGTTACCAATGGGGAGGGGGTTGACATTGGTGGCAGTTGGAGTGTGAGGGTGATTAAGGGGCACAATAGTTCACAATCACAATATAAGTTAGTCATGGGGACAGTAGTACAGCATGGAGAATATATTCAACGATTCTGTAACATCTTTCTACATTGATAGATAGTAACCACACAAGAGAGAGTGAGGGTTTAATAATATGGGTAACTGTTGAACCACTGTGTTGTACATTTGAAACTAATGTAAGATTGCATATCAATGATACTTTAATAAAAAGTAAACTATACACTTTAATAAATATATGCAATTATTTTAAGTCAGGTGCACCTAATAAAGCTGTATAATATGAAACAGATAGCTTGGAACATTCTGACCAAAAATGGTTATGATGTTAACCAAACAGGATGACTGCCTTTTGATATAGTGTGATAACTATAGAAATACAACATTCTGCTCATTATCATTTTATAAGCAGTGTCAAAAAAAGTCTTTGGATAAGAATTAATGATGATGAATAGACTGTAGTATCTAATGATTACCCCAACAAAGAATACTGTTAACTTATTAAAAGTCTGAAGGATACTGTCTCAAAACTCCATCTGAAATTTCCAAAGTGTGGACTGTATATATTTATTTTGCCAAAGTTTTAGTTACATACTTGACAGCAAGTCAGTGTTTTTAATAATTGAGTAGAATCATTTCTCCTATTTTACCAAAAGATTCTGTTGGGAAAGAATAAGAGGTAGGAATCAGTAGTCTTAAATCATTCAAAAATATATATTTTTTAATTACTCTGTTGAGAGTGTCTTAAAATCAGAATATGAAACACGTAAGTTAAATATCAACCTAATAAAAGTCATATTTGAATGTGTGACCACAGGACATTTGAGAGTTAATTCATGATTGTGCAAATTCTGAAACTTTGTGCTCTTAATCTTAAGTATTATGAGCACTTACTTTGAACAAGGCAATGTGCTATATGCTGTTCCTACTAGCAAAACATATACTATATAAGACCATTTGATAAAGGAACTAACGTCACAGGAGAGAATCTGAACTTCAAAAGTGACAGAACAATACTGCTATACTTCTAAATGGCTATTGTAATTATATTATAAGAACTTCAGTTGTATTTTCTCAGAAAAATTTGTAGCCAAAACTGGACACATTCAACTCTCTTTAAAATTACATTCTCTTATTAATAAAAAATTTTTTTCTTATTAAAGAAAAATTTTTATGAAAAATTTTTATGATAGCAATATTTAACTTGTTAAAATAAAATAATAATAATTTGAAGGAATAGTAATTTAATTGCATTGGGAAAAAAAGTCCAATCCAAAGCTAAAATGTAAACACTTTATTTTTCTTGATAAAGAATGCAATTTCTAATTTCAGTTGAATGATACTTTGTACCTTATTGATGTTTGGTTCCTCCATCATAGAATTTTTGATGGTTTCACAGTTGTCCTCTAATGACTTCATCAAGAAAGAATAACCACATGACAAAGAGTAAAGACGAGATGTAACATGCAAAATACTGGGGATATATTTTTAAATTATATTTTTAACCCAATTTACTAGAAAACAACACTGGACTGATTAATTTTTTTAATTTCATATTTATTAAAATAGTATGTGTGGGGTTGCATGGTTAGAGGTTCAGGAAAACTTAATCCTTCAAAACTCTTAACCAACGCTAATATATTTTGTTCTACCGCCTAAGAAATATTTACTCACTTATTTTGAAATGCTGATATTAATGCAAAGTACTTTGCACTACAAATTTCAGAGCTACTGGTGCCACAATACTATCAAAGAAAATTAAAGTCAAATTGTTCTCTTACACACTACTGCATCTGTCTCTATTGTATCTCACTCCTCATGAAAACCTCTTGGTTAGAAAATCTTGATTTCTAAGTTTCTAATTCTCTCCTCTTGATTTAGCCACAGACAGTCAATAAACTCCTCAAAGGCACATATCCTTCTTAAAAGGGGAAATTAGTACTTGTTAAAGAAAAAGTTGGTTCATACCTGTAGTTCTCAAACAACAAAAGCAAACAGAAAAAGGAACTGGGGATAAAAAAAATACAACTACCAAGCATTTTTTCTTGGGAATGACTTAGGTATTATTTGCAGCTATCTGTACTTAATTTCCAAATAAGTATAAACAGGGAAGACCTTCTATTTTAAAAAGGCATGTACCAATAAACTACATTATATAGGAAAAGAGAAGATCTGAGGATACACAAGGATTTTAACATCAGACAAAAAAATTCACTTTCAAACACATAAAGGGATAAAGAAACAGCACTCTCAAAATACTCTCCTTGAACTCCCACCAAAGTTTAAGACCTATCACATATCTGTCTACTAGCCACCTAAAAAGTTAGTGTCTTGGATTCAGCTACTTAAGGATAACCATCATTTTATTAAAAAAAGAGACAGAAAGTAATTTTGTTAATGCCAAAAATAGACTAGTCTACTTTCCAGTAAAGATTAAATAATTTTGCACTAATGCTATAACATTAATATTCTATTTCATTCCATCTTATCTGTTTTACTACATAACATTTTTCTTTTCATATTCCCACTCTCAAAATGTCACTATCTTTAAGAATATCACCATCACAAAGAAAACCACAAAGCAGGAAATAACTGTAAATTTCTAGTAATTACTATTAATCATGTCAGGTTTTAAATACAATAAATCTACTGGTCAAAACATTACAAAGTCAGGGATATTATCCTCATTCTGCAGATAAAAAAACAAAAAATCAGGGAAAATATTTAGTTTACTGATAGTTATAAAGTCTTAGTCTAACATTCATATTCACATTTTTTATTAAAATAATTATAATACAAAACAACTTAATATCATGAAACTCCTGAGAAAACTCAGGATAAAATAAGAGGAATTTAAAAGGTTTAGTTGTATTCACTCATCTGTCATCCTTCCTTTACGCATTCTGGCTTAGTTATGCTACTCTAGTCCCTTAATGATTCTATTCCCTGATTTAACTAGACAATGTAGTGGTGCCATAGTGTTTTTGTTTTGTTTTCAGAACTATTTCATTTTCCATATACACTAAATGTATCAGCAGCAAAGAAATGTTTGTATTTTTATAACTAATCAAATATGGTAATGTTTTTAAAAAATGACTTTGTACTTGAATTATACCAAATTTGCAAATTCATATTACAAGGTACATCACAAAAACCAAAGAATTAACAAGCATAGTAAATATGCTTTTTACACAGAACAATGCATTAGTGCTTTATATACTATGATGAGAATGCTTTAACTTTTAATAAATTATTTTAGGCAAAGATGTATTTAAAATAAGAAACATTACCTCACCAGTAAACATACCCTAAGAAGTCTAATAGTCTTATCTAACACATTCATTTTCAATTTTATTTATACAAAATTTACTTGAACTGTTTTAACAGTAATTCATATACTAAATATTTAAGATGTACTTTATGTAAGGTTATACTGAAATACATGTCAAAGGTCTTCTAAGTTAGCAAGAACATTATATATGTTGTTTCCTGGTTTGTCTAATCCAATATTAAATAATATATTTATATCATCAGGCAAAAACTAAATAACAGTCTATGCAGTTGCCTCTTATAAATTAGTGCTTGAACTGAGAGAAAATGAGATATATGTACTTTTCCTTTTTTTAAATAAGGTTAGATGCCATCTTGCTTTTTGCTAACTGGTCTATTATGAAGCCATTCTATTATTTCTCCAACTGAAATTATCTTCCTTTCTCCCTCCTACTTCAAAAACTGTACAAAGCTTGCTTCTCAAAATATGATCCACTGACCAGCTTCTGGTCTCTTTGTTACTGGCACATGAAGACATAAGAAATTAACTGCATCAATAATTCTACTGTTTAGTTTACCCAATATTTTTCAATAGCAAATCTGTCTGAAAGCAGTAGCAGTATGTTAACTTATATTTAGGTGCAAGTTCCCCTATCATCACAGTGGAACTTTTTAATAGCACTGAACTAAATGATAAAATAATTATTATAATGATAATATTATGATATAATCAGTTACAGTGTAATTACTGAGTTTGCAAAAATTTCATTAAGAAGCCTTATATCTGAAATTTTTTCAGAATACAAACCTAGTTTCAATCAAACTTCTAAGATAAACTTCTTTCAACTATCATGAAAATTATGGGAAATTTCAACTTTCTCTCTTAAACTAGTGATCATGACAACTGAAGACACAAGAAACAAGATACAGAATCTTAACAGTCTTTTTTGGGAAATAAAAATTCCAAGTACATTTGAATTACTTAAAATTTACTTAGAAAAATACTGACCTTCCATCTCCTTTTCCATCACTTTTCTATGCATTAACTACATAATACATGTTTATCATATAAAAATAATTTTTTTTAATTCTGGAAAATGCAACTTATCTTTAGGGTTACATAATACAAAAAGTTTCAATAGTAAAACAGTAAACAAGGTTTAACTTATACAGACCTCATTTAGACACCTTTTCTTTGTGAATATATTTCTGATGAAGGTCTCCTGAATTTCTTCCTGCTTCACCAGGTACTGCCAAAGTCTCTTCACAGACAGTGCCAGATGGTGTCTGGATCTACAGACAGTATACTTAATTATACACTTCAGAGATTTCTGATTAGCTTGACCACATTTCCTTGGTTCTTTATGAATATTTATAGTAATAAATTAACTAGAATCAGAACATATCATCTAGGGCAGCAATCAGCAAACTTTTTCTTAAAGGACCAGATAGTAAATACTTTAAGCTTTGTGGGGCATATGGTCTCTTATACAACCAACTACCCAACTCTGCCACCAAGGTGGGAAAGCAGCCATAGGAAATGTTGAAATGAAAGGGTGTGGCTGTGACCCAATAAAACTTTATTTACAGTGCAGGAAGAGGAATGGATTTGGCCCCATGGGTTGCAACTTACTGGTTCCTAACCTAAGAACATAAGATCTAGCAAAATAGTTATGCTTCCTAGAAGAGGTCTAGAAGCAGGACTACTTGTGCTGTATAGGAACACAACCAGTCCATAAACTGTTCCTGATGTGCAAAGAGGCACGATCTTGTGAAAGAACGTACATTAACTACGTGACTAAGCCATTAAGTACGTTGTTTAGTTCTGTTGACATTTTTTGCATTAAGACTTTCTTGCTAAAGTAAGCACTGCTGATTTACCTTTCAGTGCAAATGCTTTATCTCCTCACAGAAAGCAAAACAATTTGCTAACTGGCTATTTGGACTAGCACTGCTCCAAAGTGGGGCAGTAAACTATGGCCTATAGGCCAAAATCAGCCTGCCTTTCATTTTCTAAAATAAAGTTTACTGGATCATAGTCATGTCCCTTTGTTTTGTTATTGTCTGTGGTTGCTTTTACTCTACCATGGCAGGGTTGAATAGTTACAACAAGACTCCAGGGCCCACAAAACCTAAAATATTTACTATAGTGAGCTTTGCAGGAAATGTTTCTAACCTCTGGACTATAGTATACATCACACAAAGACTCAGATAGGAGCCTACAATAGCAAATTAAACATAGAAGGACTTAAATATTTTTTCTTTAAATACTACCTGACAACATTCCGATTAATAAAATTTAATAAAACTCATATTTTAAAACTGCACCCACAGGAAAACCTACTTGAAAGGAGTGTTTGCAGGTTCCAACAAAGCTTTGTGGCGGAGAATTGCAGGACCTGCAGACAAACTTTCTTCAGAGGTATGACTTGCAATATAGTTCTGAGGTGGCCCACCATGGATTTCAAGTCGTCGGAGAAGAACTTGTTCCCAACACTGAAGAGTTTTTAGAACTGCATGACAAAGTGGTGAACTAACTGGAAGCTCTAAAAAAGAAAATAAAATTGACCCAAATTTATCTTGAGTAGGAAAATGCTATATTCAGTTGTAAGAATGACTAAGATATTACACTTTTTGGCAGAGAAGATGTAGAAGAGAGGTGGGCATAGAAATACAGAGAATTAGAAAATGGATGTCATAAGTCTGTGCAGCATTTCTACATAATTAGGTGGCCTAAAAGAAAAAAAGGCAACCTAGGTTGAAATTACATTACAGCTTTACTACTAGAACTTGGAAGAATATTTATGACTCATGATAAATTATTGCTATTTCAATTACTGCTTTTGACTTTAATTTCATCTAAAAAAATGTACCTGAATATTATGAAAATACTGGGAGGGAAATTAAATGTTTTAAATCTTTGTATCAGCTCAATTTCTGTATGGCATACAACTAAGATTTGTTAGAAAATTAACATAATACACAAAAGTAACCAAAAAAAAAAAAGTTAAATAATACCACAAACTCAGCACTTTCTAGTTCTAGACTTCCATACTCCTGAGTCTTGATCCCTCTTTTAACTGTTAGCTATTCTTGCTATTTACCTCCAAAAATCTAAATAACATGCTTATACTAAGAATTCTTCATTTTTCAATTTTCAAAATAATCTACTGATTTACTACATGGAATATAAGAATAAACCTCTCTCCATAATTCCAATGTAGCCACGTAATAATTTTTGGTTAAATTGGTATTTTAGTGTTTACCTTGGTATATACACATATAAAAACAGATCATAGCTGAACCACTTAGTATCTACTACCATGACCATCTCTTTATAATCTTTTCCTCCCTTGGAGTTGATAGGAGTTGTTGTGTTTGCTTAGTTTTCTAAATATTTACCACTTATATTAATCCCCCAACACTTTGGCTAGAGCTATAAATAAAGTCTCAGTTCAGTCAATCACATCAAGTTCAGATTCCTTGCTTTCTTGGATATTGTCTTCCTAAGGGCACCTAACAACTGAACAGATGCATTTACAGATGATTGATCTGGTTAACAGAAACCTCTCTTCCACAATATTTACTAAACTTTTACTCCACTATTTGAAAAAAATACAAAATAGTAAATCACAAGCAATGGCAATGTTAGTTCATACTAAGGCATTTATTACCTGCAAGATCATGACCTGCGAAGGGATAGAAAGTCTTCAAATTGTTGAGAACCAACTGCACCATTGCCAAGCGCATCAATGACCAACTAAAAAAAAGCAACAGTGTATCTGTTAAAAATCTACTTAGGAATTTAGAAGATACACCATTCTTCCACCCAACAATTCCTCTACTAGGACTCTACCCTGAAGATATACCTCCAGAAAAGAAAAACATACTTATGCAGTAACTCAGGTCAGCATTATCTTCAATAGCAAAAGAGTAGAAACAACCAAATTATCCATCAGGAGAGTACTAGTTGACTTAATAGGGTTTTAAACCATGGTGTACTAGGATAGGCATAAAAAAAAAAGGATCTCAAAGTGCTAATAGAGTGAACTCCAGCATGCATTAATAAATAAAAAGCAAGTTACAGAATATTATACATATATGCTACCTGCTAAACTTCTGTGTAAGAAAGCAGGGGGAAATAAGATGTTTATACACACACACACACACACACACACACAATTTTTATAAACAAAAAAACCTGAAACTAGTAAAAATGGGCATCTGTAGAGGGAGTACAGGAGAAATTGGGTGGAAGAGAGACTTCTGATTTCACATTCTCACACAATTTTGTTTTTATGTTAAAATGTTTCAGCTTCCCTTTTATTTCAAGTGAAGCACATATTTTAGAGTACAAGTGTTTAATTACTTTAAATTGTGGCAAAGTACAGATAATATAAAGCTTACCACCTTAACTACTTTTAAGAATACAGTTCAGTGGCAGTAACTATATTCACATTGTTATATGACCATTACCAGCATCTGTTTCCAGAATTTTTTTCATCTTGTAAAACTGAAACTCTTTACCTAGTGAGCAGTAATTCCTCATTTCTTCCTTCTCCTAGTCCCTAGAAACCATCATTTTGCTTTCTGTCTCTACGAATTTGACAACTCTAGGTATCTCATATAAGTGGACTTGTACAGCATTTGTTTTACTGTGACTGGTTTATTTTACTTAGCATAATGTCTTCAAGGTTCAGAGTTGTAGCATATGTCAGAATTTCCATCCTTTCCAAGGTTGAAGAGTATTCCATTGTATGATTAGACCACATTTTATTGCTTTTACCCCTCAGCTGTAATGAATAACCTGTTATGAACATGGGTGTACAAATACCTGTTAAGACCCTGTCTTCAATTCCTTAGGGTAGATACTCAGAAGTGAAATTGCTGGGTCACATTGTAACTTTATTTTTAATTTTTGAGGAACTACCATACTGTTTTCCATAATAGCTGTACCAATTTACATTCCCACAAACAGTGCTCAAGGGTTCCAATATCTCCACATCCTTTATAACACTGTTATTTGGGGGTGTATTGATAGTAACTATCCTAAGGGTGTGAGGCTTTCACTGTGGTTTTGATTTGCATTTCCCTGATGATTAGTGACAGTAATCATTTTTTCATTTGTTTATTGGCCATTTGCAATATTTTCTTTGGAAAAATGTCTATTTGAGTCATTTGCCTATTTTTTAATTGGGTTATTTGTGGGGGTTTTGTTGTTGTTAAGTTACACAGGTTGACTTCTGAACCATGCATATATTTTATATATTCAGAAAACAAAATTAGGTCAACAGAAGAAAAGCAAACAAACCACTAAGTAAAAATCTCATAATACTTTTTACTTTCAATAAAAGAGTATTTCATTTTCCCTAATATACTTGTTTCTTTTGGAAGAAAGAAATATTTTTCTGTCACACCATTAACATGTAATGTCTTAATAAAATATATATGCCTTTTAGATATAAACAGCATATCAACAGAGATAACATAACACCATTATTCATGCAGGTAGGGATAATGCAGCATTGGAGGTGAGGGTGAGAGTTTTGAAAATTTATGATTTTATAATATTTGTGGAAGCCTTTTTTAAGATAGTAATCATTGACATCTTAGAGTATGAGTATTCTACTGAAAGGACATTAAGTTTTCTGGCTTACAACACTATGGTTTGTTTATCTCAGGGAACAAAGGGCAAGGAATAATTTGATATCAAGATTTATGAGGACTGATAAAAAGTACAGATTGTCCATTCATGGACAATAAATTACTGTTAAGTAAAGGAATTTAATAATTTCAACTAAAGAAATGTACCACAGTCCAGCAAGCTATTAATTTTACATGTATTATTTTCAAAAATATTCTGTATATTAAGCCATGGTAAGTTTTTTAAAAGACACTTAAAATTAAATATTCCATACCTATATGAATTTGAATTAGAATGCTCCTGGAGGTGAGAATCTGAGGTTAAAACATCATTGTCATCATTATCATCATCATCATCATCATCATCATCACTTTCCAGACTCTCCTCTGAATCATATTCTGCTCTGCTTTGAGAAGGAGGTAGAAAAGGCTAAAATAAAAAAGTTACAGAATTTGTCATCCAAATATCTGATTTAATACATTCAATTATATAGTCTAACATTAGCAATTCAGCCCATTTCAGATACTTCAGTGTAAGAAAATACCAATATTTGGATAGTTTTTTTTTTTTGACATTCTGTCTTCAACAACCTTTACACAATTTCCTTATTTATTCATTCATTCAAAAAAATTATTAAATATTCAGTATGTGTCAAAAAGTATTTCATATGAGAATTTTTAAGATATACACATAGTCTCTTCTCTCATACAGCTTACATTTTAGTGGAAAAAACAGGCAAATAATAGAAAGTTAAATACAAGTTGTGAAACTTGTGGCTTTCCTATAGACTAACAATGAACTAATAGAAAGAGAAATCAGGAAAACAATTTCATTCACAATTGCATCAAAAAGAATAAAATACCTAGGACTAAACATAACCAAGGAAGTGAGAGACCTATACCCTGAAAACTGTAAGACACTCTTAAGAGAAGTTAAAGAGGACACTAACAAATGGAAACTCATCCCATGCTCTTGGCTAGGAAGAATTAATATCGTCAAAATGGCCAAACTACCCAAAGCAATATACAGATTCGATGCAATCCCTATCAAATTACCAACAGCATTCTTCAACAAACTGGAACAAATAGTTCAAAAATTCACATGGAAACATCAAAGACCCCGAATAGCCAAAGCAACCTGAGAAGGAAGAATAAAGGGGGGGGTCTCGCTCTCCAACTACAAGCTCTACTACAAAGCCACAGTAATCAAGACAATTTGGTACTGGCACAAGAACAGACCCACAGACAGGTGGAACAGAATAAAGACTCCAGACATTAACCTAAACATTAATGGTCAATTAATATACGATAAAGGAGCCATGGACATACAATGGGGAAATGACAGTCTCTTCAACAGTTGGTGCTGGCAAAACTGGACAGCTACATGTAAGAGAATGAAACTGGATCACTGCCTAACCCCATACACAGAAGTAAATTAGAAATGGATCAAAGACCTGAATGTAAGTCATGAAACCATAAAATTCTTAGAAAAAAACATAGGCAAAAATCTCTTGGACATAAACATGAGCAACTTTTTCATGAACACATCTCCCCGGGCAAGGGAAACAAAAGCAAAAATGAACTAGTGGGAGTATATCAAGCTGAAAAGCTTCTGTACAGCAAAGGACACCATCAATAGAACAAAAAGGCATCCTACAGTATGGGAGAACATATTCATAAATGACAGATCCAATAAAGGGTTGACATCCAAAATATATAAAGAGCTCATGCACTTCAACAAACAAAAAGCAAATAATCCAATTAAAAATTGGGCAGAGGAGCTGAACAGTTCTCCAAAGAAGAAATTCAGATGGCCAACAGACACATGAAAAGATGCTCCACATCACCAGTCATCAGAGAAATGCAAGTTAAAACCACAATGAGATATCACCTCACACCAGTAAGGATTGCCACCATCTAAAAGACAAACAACAACAAGTGTTGGCGAGGTTGCGGAGAAAGGGGAACCCTCCTACACTGCTGGTGGGAATGTAAATTAGTTCAACCATTGTGGAAAGCAGTATGGAGGTTCCTCAAAAAGCTCAAAATAGAAATACCATTTGACCCAGGAATTCCACTCCTAGGAATTTACCCTAAGAATGCAGCAGCCCAGTTTGAAAAAGACAGATGCACCCCTATGTTTATTGCAGCACTATTTACAATAGCCAAGAAATGGAAGCAACCTAAGTGTCCACTAGTAGATGAATGGATAAAGAAGATGTGGTACATATACACAATGGAATATTATTCAGCCATAAGAAGAAAACAAATCCTACCATTTGCAACAACATGGATGGAGCTAGAGGGTATTATGCTCAGTGAAATAAACTAGGCAGAGAAAGACAAGTACCAAATGATTTCACTCATCTGTGGAGTATAAGAACAAAGAAAAACTGAAGGAACAAAACAGCAGCAGAATCACAGAACCCAAGAATGGACTAACAGTTACCAAAGGGAAAGGGACTGGGGAGGATGGGTGGGAAGGGAGGGAGAAGGGCGGGTAAAAGAAAGATGGCATTATGATTAGCATGTATAATGTGTGTGGGGGGCACGAGGAAGGCTGTGCAACACAGAGAAGACAAGTAGGTATTCTACAGCATCTTACTACGCTGATGGACAGTGACTGTAATGGGATTTGTCGGGGACTTGGTGAAGGGGGGAGCCTAGTAAACATAATGTTCTTCATGTAATTGTAGATTAATGATACCAAATATATATATAAAAAGAAAAAAAATACAAGCTGTGTTTGTGTTATAAAGAAAAAATAGTTGGGATCAAGAACATAGATAAGAATTGAGGTAAGTGTTCACGAAAAGCCTCTCTGAAAAGTGTCATGTAAGTGAGCCTTAAAGGACAATAATAAATAAGCTACAGAACAAGAGAGAAGAAGAGCATTACATGCTGCTGAAAAGGTCTGCAGAAAGACCTCAATTTGAGAAAGAGTTTGGCATGAGAAAAGTAGTTTGACTGAACCTTACTAAAGCAAGAGGATAAAGTTGGGATAAATGTTAAAGAGAATGGCAGATGACAGGTCAAGTAGGGTTTTGGTAGGCTGTAGTATGATAGAATGCTGCTAACAAGGTTTACACAGAGGACAGGAATTCAGATTTGTATCTTAAGAATTTTACTATGATCACTCTCTATGAGAGAAAAGTCAGTGGTGAAGATGAGAAATAACAGATTCATGGTATATTTTTGAGAAAGCAGTGACAGATTTGCTCATAAATCTGGAGAGCAAGGAAAAGAGGAAAAAGATTATGTCAGAGTTTTCTGGCTTCAGCAACTATAAGGATAAAGATGCCATTTACTAAAATGGGAGGACTTTAGTTGTGAGAGGTGGGATATTGGAGAAAATAAATATAAAAAAACAAAATCTTTAAGAAAAGCAGGTTTCACAGATCACGTAGAAAAGGAAGGATGAAGAAGGGAGACTGTGAAGTAATAAATGTAAGGCTAGGGGAAAAGAAGCAGAGACTAGGATCAAGAGAAGAAGAAACGTATCTTTAAAAAGGGAATAGTCACATCTGTTAAATATTGCTAAAGGGTCAAATAAGATGATGAAGAAGCTTCTGTTGTATTTAACAACACAGATGCCACAAGAGTCTCGATAATAGCAGTTTCAGTGCAGCAGCTGGGTCATACTGTAAGTAAACATGAAAGGGACCTAAGATAATAGAAAGGAAATGAGTATATAGATTTGAAAAGATGAACCAGAACAGGAAACAGAGAAATGGACAGAAAAATAGCTAGAACAAGTTTTGGGGTCAAAGCAGTATTTAGGAAGAGATATTACAGAGCACCTTTCCGTCCTAATGGGAAGGTGCCAATAGAGAGGACAGCATTGAAGACACAGTAAAGAGTAGAGAAGAAAAGAGCAAGGATGGGTTTCAGAATGGAACTGGAGGCTTTGATAGGAAAGACTTTTATTCCATAATAACTGGAGGAAAGAATTAACATGGAAACAAATGTAGTTATATCTTAGTGATAGGATGATGAAAGAGTTTTGTCTCATTCTGTTTTTTTTAATGACTTATAAGATGAGGTCAACAGTTAAGGGTAAGGATGGAAGTGGAGGTATGGGAAGTTTGAAAAGAGAAGTTATAAAATCTTGGGTCTAAACAAACCTAATAAAGAAATGTAGCAGGGAGGCAAAAACTTCTGCAACTGCTGAATGAGGAGCTTTGTTAAGTCCTCTCCCCAGAAAGCACTAAAACTGGACAAAGTTGTTAAAAACAACCATTTAAAGATACTGAAGACTGACCAAATGCATACAACACACGGAGAAGCATTTATTCCAGAAAAATCTTCTGAATCTCTGGTAAAACAGTAAGAATCTGGCATTTCAGCCAGAAGCTAACCCTATCCCCACCCCTGCCACTTGGTGGTGCAGTTGTCTATCAGGGCCAGCAGGGCAGTCTTTGAGGACTAAGAACTCTGCTGCTTGGCCAGAGGGGACTGACTTTAATAAAAATTTCATACACAGTGGCATTGTCAAAAATAAGAGAGGTCTCAGTAACAAACAATTAGTGAAGGCTAACATCTCAACCACCCTGAGGCTATGATACAGGTTAGGGAAAGGGCAGACCAGCCAGAAATTCAATAAGGGAATCCAGGAATAAGACAGCTTAAGAAGGCCTTGCTTATCAAGATTTCTATAGCGAGCACAATGAAGCTTCAAAAATGAAAATGAAATAAAATAGAGCTTGATAAGCATTTGTTGAATGAATGAATGAGTATGTAAAAGGCAATGAGGAACAGGGAGATACAAATGAAGGATAAAAGGAAAATAAAAGCCACTGCTTAACAGCCTAGGAAATCAGTGTGTCATCAGAAAATAGTTTAGTGTCAGTTAGTACAAGAAAATAAGGAGAACATCCGAAGTTGAGAATTTGAGGGATTTGACTGAGCACAAGAGAAGTGAAGATATACACAGATAGTTTTTGCTTCACAGAGCAGTGCAGGAATGTAAAAATGATCATGCAAGCTGAAACTATACAAAGCAATCTTAATAATTAATGGAAAAGACAGCGTCAACAGCATTTCAACAACTGGTGTTGGGAAAACTGGACAGCTAGATGTAAGAGAATGAAACTGGATTATTGCCTAATTCCATACACTAAAGTAAACTCGAAATAGATCAAAGACCTGAATGTAAGTCATGAAACCATAAAACTCTTAGAAGAAAACATAGGCAAAAATCTCTTGAATATAAATATGAGCAGCTTTTTCCTGGACACATCTCCTTGGGCAAGGGAAACAAAATAAAAAATGAACAAGTGGGACTATATCAAACTAAAAAGCTTCTGTATAGCAAAGGACACCATCAGCAGAAAAAAAGGCATGCCAAAGTACAGGAGAATATATTTGTAATTGACTTGTCCGATAAGGAGTTAATATCCAGTATTTAAAGAACTCACAAGCCTCAACACCAAAAAAACAAATAACGCAATTAAAAAATGGGTGGAGGATTTGAACAAACACTTCTCCAAAGAAGAAATACAAATGGCCAACAGGCACATGAAAAGATGCTCCACATCACTAATCATCAGGGAAATGCAAATTAAAACCACAATGAGATATCACCTCATACCAGTTAGAATAGCCACTATCCAAAAGATAAGAAACAACAAATGCTGGTGAGGATGTGGAGAAACAGGAACTCTCCTATACTGTTGGTGGGAATGTAAATTGGTGCAACTGCTCTGGAAAGCAGTATGGAGGTTCCTCAAAGAGCTAAAAATAGAAATACCATTTGACCCAGTAATTCCACTACTAGGAATCTACCCAAAGGAAACAAAATCCTTGATTCAAAAAGACATATATATCCCTATGTTTATTGCCACATTATTTGCAATAGCTAAGATATGGAAGCAACCTGAGCATCCATCAATAGATGAATGTATAACGATGTGGTACACATACACAATGGAATATTATTCAGCCATGAAAAGAAAAGAAATCTTGCCATTTGCAACAAGATGGATGGAGTCTGAAGGGTATTATGCTCAGTGAAATAAGCCATATGGAGAAAGATAAATACCATATGATTTTACTTATTTGTGGAATATAGAAACAAAGCAAAACAGAAGGAACAAAGCAGCAGCAGACTCACAGACACTGAGAAGAGATTAGTAGTTACCAAGGGGGAGTGGTTGGGTGGGTGCAGGGGTGGAGGGGAGGGAGATAAAAGGGAACAATAATTTGTGATCACAATATAAATTGTTCACAGGGACTGTTGAACCACTGAGATGTATATTTGAAACCAACATAAGATTGTATATTAATGACACTTTAATAAAAAAAATCAATGGAAAAATTACAAGTGTTCTGTGACTGTTAAAAATATTTGTCAAAACACTAAAAACTCTTAATGGTCATCTATAAATATCCAGGGAAATGAAAAAAATAGTAAAAATAATATTTATTTGGTACACTGTAACTAAAATATTAGAAATATTGAGAATTAAACTGTTTTATTTCTTTGTAAGAAATTTATCAAGAAATTGAATAGTGCTTGCCTTCTTCTAACTGTAACTCAGGATACAAAGCCAGCATCTTTCCTAATCCTTAGCAAATTGTTATATTCCTTTCTAAATTTGTATCTGCTTTCAATATTTTCTTCTTTGTGATTTCAATGTAGTGAATATTACCCAGAGTTCCTTTAAGATGAAGTTGCTTGCCAATTTCACTATCTCTGAAATGTCTTCATCTTTTTGTCAAACTTTCCTTATTTATGTTGATAAACTGGCCTTCACACTAAGTTTCTCTAGTTGCACATCTAGAGCCTCTCAAATGACAGCAATGTCAACATTCCCAAAGTTGGCTATTCTTTTCTATGACTTCATTAACACTGTATTTGAAGTTCACTTCCAGTAGTACTACTTTTCATTTTTTGCAGCACTTTCATCTTTGCTAGCTAATTCCAATTTCTTCTGATTATCCAGTTTTGTAAAATTTCACTGGGATTTATTATGGGTAATAAGGAGGCAAGAGAACTACACATTCTTCTGTCTGTATGTAAACTGAACATCTGGTATTAAGTGACAGACTGAAAGAATTGTTGTAATTGGTCATTGATCAAGAGATGCATCTGTTATTCACATAGCGATTTGTGGACTGAAGAGCTACCAGGGAAGTTTGTAATTTAATCAATTACTAACATTTAATATATTGTGGTAAGTGAAATTTGGACCAAGTTGTTAAGGACTAATGTTATTTAACCAATGTTAACTGAAACTTGTGTGTATTAGAACAATGTAGGACTACCTATAATATAGAAATAGAACTAGAGTATGGATGGTAGTAGACTTTAGGTAGTTTCAATTCCTGAATTCTTATCGAGTACGTTAGCAGTAAGGTATTAATCAATTAATTTTTTCATATAAGTTCTTTGTTTTGTTTAAAATACAAATACCCTAATTTATCAAAGAACTGCCTTAAAAACTGGTTGGAAATCTGGCCAAAATATTTTAGGTTTCATTTTTTGGAAATGTAGTCTGATAAACTGAATATTTTCTAAACCAGAGTGGGGACGTATTTGGGAGCACCAAAACTTACACTTATTTTAAATGTTTTCATTTCCACTCAACTACATAAATATTGATCTGGATAGCACTTTTATTACCTTGGCTATGAAATAGTCCCAGATACTGAGCTCAGGTGGGATGAACTTCTCTTTGACTGTCAATGACTCCTGGTTTACTGGTGGTGAAGAAAAGGTCAGGGAAGCAGATTCTCTACAAGACTGTTTTGATGGGCTGAAATTTTTGTTTTGTTTCCCTCCTTCTTCCACTAGTGAAGAAACTAGTAAGAAGAAAGTAAGTATTATTAAAGTAAGTACTACTTTCACTGTACTGACTTCACCTACCTTTAGGTTAACTACAAATAAGTACACACAGAAAACTGAGACAATAAGGTAAGAAAATAAGTAGAGGAAGTGAGATAAAAATCACCTTGTATAGCAATCTCTGCTTTTATCTCAATTTGTCTCTCTGAATTTTGACTTATCTATTGTATGTGTAGGCAACAGGATGTAGTATTTGCCTATAAATAAGTCCACAATTTAGCTTAGACCATTACAGGAAGTAAAAATCCTTCTATTTTTGTTTTTTAACAGTATCATAGGGTGAAAAAAAAGGATATCATGGGATGTCAATGTTAATTAAAGGCTACAACTCAAGTATGAGATTCCTCGGTAATCACTTAACCTTTCATTTACACAGAAAACATTTTTCATGGAAAATATAAAAAAATTTCAAACATATAAATATCTACTTAAACACTTTTAGAAATGGCTTGCAGATGGAATATTCTAGTCAACAGAATGACACAGAAGAGGGACAAAATGCAATCATTATTATTTTAACTTCTGAACACTTAATAGTATTCTCTTAGTACTTTACTTTAGGATATTAGGGGCATCAGCATTGAAAAACAAGTTATACAAATCTTTAACCAAACACTAGGTCACTAGTAGAAAATCAAGGGTCTCCCAAATAGAGTCATGGCCTAACAGGCCAGCAAGCAGCCTCTCAATAAAGCACAGGGATATGCTCCTTCAAAATGGTTCCAGAGAGAGTTTACTTACCTTCCAAAGGATGCAAATATTTGTCCTGTAATACAATTTTGTTTTATTGTTTGAAACAGTTTAGCTTGCATAAACAGCATGTGCTCATGCATTTTATCAAGCTACAGCCAAGCTGAGTTTAACAGAGTAATTTAGTTACTTCAGAAAAAAGGACTATAAGATGAATTAAGATTAGTATTCTAAGAATGGCTAAAAAGTAGTATGATTATTACATATTATTTCAAATGACTTTAAAAGGAACCATCAGATTAAATGTGTAATTTTTTTCCTCTGTTCTTATTGGCAATCAATAATCAACAATCAGATTTCTAACATATCTGTTTCATACATTCTATATATACATTCTAAAACTTAAACAGTGGTTTTTGTCATCAAGTAAAAAATTTAGAATATAAAGGCATTTTTTACTTTTTCAAAGATTAATGCTATGGATTATGATAAATTTATCATTTGACTTTAAGAATATTATTTTGCTTGTTTTATTTTTAGATTAGAAGGCATCTGAACACAAAATCTTACAGGATCTGTGGAAAAATAAAACTTACAATGATAAATTAATAGATTTTGCCAAGATGGCTATCATGATAAAGCACAGTTTTTAAAGCAAAACATAAGTTTTTTAAAAAGAGAAAACATTTGAAAGTACTGTCTGTGAACACAGACACTTGACATAAAAATAAAAAATTAACAATGGGGAGAAATGTTTAAAATCACAGACTAAATGCCAGGAGTATAAAACTACATCAAACTACTTTTGATGAACAAGGATGGGAAAGAATGGCAAACAGGTTCACAGTACTGAATCTGAGTGATGCCTCTCAGCAAACAAATTCTTAAAATAAAATTATTTTGTTTTGCTTTATAATATGCAAGAAAAAGCATAAGTATGGATTTCTAACTGTTAACAGAAAAAAAAGTAATTTTTTGAAAATTGCTATTGCTTAGTTGATTATCTACTTTATCAAAATAATTCAGGACTCCATGAACATATACCTGCACAAGTTTTAATTAGAAAAAAATAAATCCTTCATTAACACATGTGGAATTCACAAAGTAAATTTGATTAAAAAATAAATTACTGACTTACATACATTAACATTTTTTGTTAAGAATTCTGACCTGCACACTAAAGTCTAATAAAAACCGTCTATCATTTTCTTATATTACAATGCTTAAGTCATATTTAAATTTTATGTCAGTAAAAGAATTAGTATATTAACTATATAACAGACACGTAGAGAGGAATTAATTTAGTTCATAAGGCCATTTTTTGCAAAAATAAATTTAGAATTTATACCAGAAGAATGAAAATAAATGACTTTTTAAATTTATCACATAGTACTAAGTTTATGAAAATACTTTTTGAAAGACAGATTTTTAGGGTTTCTAATAATGTATTTTATCTTCAATATACAACACTTCAACACTGATTAGTTGCCAGGAAATTGAAATATTCTAGACTTGTCAGTTTTTAATCAGCCAAAGTTAAATACTAAAAGCAAAAAAAAATATTAATTTTGGCTGCATTCACATCAACTTTCCTAAAACACATTATTTTATTACCCTGGTCAACAATGTATACTGAGTATTATCTAATCCAATTAGAGTCTTGGGACATCATGATTATGTTCAGCAGTAATTCCAACATGCAGGGTGCTTACTTTTAGTTTGTATGCTTGCAGCGTACAATAATGTCCTCAAACTAAGATTTCATATATTGAAATTTGCCTTATAATGAAAGCCAACCCTGCTTGTCCCTTCTGTTGGTTGATTTTCTGTTCTCAGATTTTCTCTCTCCAGTTGTCAGTTCACCTGCTTCACATGACTGCTGCTCCTAATTACTATTAACTGCCTTCACTACTACTGCCATCACTTCTTGCCCTTTTATTCTGTTTCTCTACTTCCTTCTTTCTTTTTTTTTTGTACTTGCTCCTTCTCAAACTAGATCAACTTTGGGACTAGCAGGCTTTTGGACTCAATTCAATGAGTGGACTCCTTTATTCTGGTTAGCCAACTGATGAATCATGTCATTATGTTTTTGTAAATGCTCCTTCAGTTATATCCATGATTGTTTGTACTCAAGATAGTTTCTGAGTTCTCAAAAACAAATGAGCATCACATAGCCTGGATGTGGCTACATCCAGCTCTACCACTAAATGAACCACATGTTTTAAATATTCTATTTTATTTGGCAACCATGTCCCAATCCAAAGAGTTAAATATACAGATGCAGATAATTTTTGGTCACTTTGATTATTTAGGATTCAATACATGGTGGAAGATACTTTATGATGGTTCTTGAAAGATAATTTATGTAATGATGTTTGTGCCTAGAAACAACTAAATATGACTGTTTAAACAAAGAACAACCTGGACTTCGAGTAAGGTTCTTTACTCAGCAAAAATGGTTAGAAATGAGACCTGCTGACTGGTCAGTAAGAATGTATTTTTTTTTTTTAGGAGAGCAAGGCAGAGGCTTTTATTTAGACATAGAGCGAGAGGACAGAGCTCCTGGCTTAGGCCAGGAGGGGACAAGAGAGCCCCCAGTAAGAATGTAATTTTGAATTTGCATAGGTATGTGGATAATCCACAGCAAGAATTTATCCTTTTTTAGTATTTCACATTGATAAAATGAGAATCCTAACAAATCATTTTCTCTTAGCATACAATAAAAACAGGGGCCCCAAATTAATTTACCTATTATTTATGTAATACTAATATCAAGAGAGTTACAAATCTTGCCCCTTCTTAGACTTTGAAAGTTTTTCTTTATTGAATCCACATATCTATCTGAAGTATATATTCCCAGGCAAATTTCATGAGAAGTTAGTCTTTTTTTAATCTACACAAAGAAATAGAGCATAGGAAATTACTTTTTATAAATTAGAAAATTTATGAAAATCAAAATTTTTTTTTTAATGTGACTACTAAGATGATCACTTATGGGCTAATAAATTACAAAAAGAAAACAAGCAGAAATAATCATGAAGATTCATTTCAGGTTAAGAAACTTGGTATTTCAACCTTTAAATAAAATAATATGTACAGCTTCAATATTAGAAAGTTTGGAAAGAGGGATACAATTATTTAAAACATTAACTTTTCATGGTACTATGAACACTTAAGAAATCCAAAATGCTAGTGCTAGAATCATAATATACAAGACATAAAACAGCCTCATTTGAAATGTTTTTCTCTAGTCATTTCAAGCCATAGTCTGATTTACTTCAATTAGTACAGACATTTCCTTATTTCTACACACTTAAAAATATGAAGTCTAAAGGATAGAAAACATCAAAACAAAGAATTTAAAAGCAGAATAACAAAAGCACAGATGGTTTTCTAAAATGTTCATCATTGTTTTAAATAATATGGTTTGATTAAAGGAAACTTCTCAGTTTTCTATTATAAGTGCCAAACAAAACTGACCCACTGTACCCCAACGCCTCAAAAACAACACAAAGCAAGCTGAACTGTAAAAGCCTATTTCTAAAACTAATATCTTGCCTTCAAGACTGGGAGGGCTATGAGAACAGACGGTTGAAAGAGCTTTGGAAAAGCCCACACATTCCATGGAGAGTACCACTACCTGGTGGGGGCTAGGCATAGCAAAGTGCCTTCCTGCCAAAGAAAGAAGAGAGAATCTGTATTTGGAATAGAACAAAAACCAATGTTACAGTATATTTCAAAACAAATGAAAATTTCAATAGGAAAAAATAAAAGAAAATTACATTAGATAGTTCTAATCACTGGTGCATGAGCAGCTTAAAGTTTGAAAACTGCACCAGAAACTTTAAACAGTGAAACTATTGGGTCATGCTTAAGAAAATCATCTGTAACAAGTTTTCAGTGGATAAATGAAAATGTACATTTGACAAAGTTATCATTCAGATGAGTCAATAAAGCTTCAGCCTTAACAACAAAAAGATAAGAAAGATTAAAAACTAACCAGGTAAAGCTTTTGAGTGTGTCTGTTCTTTGCTGGGAACATGTGCACCTCCACCGAATACAGCAGACCACATTTTTTCATTTAGAGGATGGGCCACAATCCGATATAGTTCATTACTAGAATGTGTTGCCAAGCCATGGATGAAGAGACTAAGATACACTGCTGTTAGAATCTCACAGAGCAAGACTGTAAGCCCTGACTGAGCTTCCTCGCCAGAAGAATTCAAAAGCCGAATTAGAGAAGTTATTCCTAGAACAAACAACAAACATAGCTAGCACAGACAATAAATTTTAAACATTAAAAATTAACTACATTTTCTAATTTTTGAAAAAAACTTATTGCATCAGGATTAAAATATTTTCTTCTCTAGATTCATAGACTAGAAGAGGTTATTACAGTTAATACATAAATATTGAGCTATTTGTTCAATTAGGGAAACACAAATTCTGTAACTGGATTAAATATAATACATAAAATTTATTTGCTATAACAAATATTTTTCTATTATGGTAAAAGTAAAATTATAAAAATATAATAAAACATTTGAGTTATTTTAGCACATGGTTAAGGAAATACTAATGTTAAGTAACTGTATAATTTGTAATAAATGGTGAATGCTTAACTGGTATCAATTCTAAAAGTACTTAACAATGATTAGCATTCAGCAAAACCAAACCAAACCTACTTTTCCCTCATCTGATTAAATTCCAACAAGGCTAAGAAAAAAACTCACACGTATGTAAATTATTTATACCTGGCCATTGAGCTGGTGATGTATTGGGAGTTACTGCTTCATCTAAGCTTCCTGTTTTCAAAGAATGTCGACGGGGAAGCAGTACTGTCTGATAAACCATTCCAGTAAATTGATTCGTCTGAAATGAACTAAGAGAAGAAAACATTTAAATAAAAATAACCTACAATGACCTACAGTAATAGTAATGTAAGAAAGCAACAGTAACAACATACGTGTGATATGTTTTAAGTACATTTTAGTAGAAGACAATACATACATGAGAAAACTAAATCACTACTGATCTAACTAGTAGCAAGCTTATGTATCAAACTTTAAAACAAGGTTATCTAGTTGAAAAAAGTCAATTTAGGTTCAGTTTTGTATATAATGTCTAGTCTACCGCACATTAGGGTAGCTTACCTCAGGTATATACACCAAAAGAAAAATAGGCTTATAATGAAAAACATGGTTTTCGTCCCCATGAAATTTAGTCTGATGGGACAATCAGACACAAATAATTTAATCATACTCTTTTTAAAGACAAAATGTATACATACAGTGCTATGAAAGCTAAAAGAAGGAACATTTCACACAATTTGGGAATTCAGGGTAAACTCCAGTAAATGGCACTTTAACCTAAAACTAAGTAAGCAGATGAATGAATAAAGTAACCTGCAGTTTGACAAAGTCTGACAGAAAATGGTACAAGTTTTTATTAAATCCTGTCATAAATTCCTGTATCATATGTTAAATAAATGAATATAATATTTACATATAGTACATTTATTGATTTAGATCTGGTCTAACTGGCAAATCTTATTAGTCATTACATTTTTATGCATTTGTAAATAGTTTCTCTTGCTTTACTTTTCATTTTCAAAATGGCAGAGTAACAAAAAATTCCCCCCTCTACAATAAGCCTATGGAAATATGATTAAAATACACTGATACAAATAAAGCCACACTCAGTAACAAAAAAGTGAACTGCTAGAGGCCCAGGGTCAAACAAATCAAGTTGAAGCTACCTTGGGAGTACATAACCAGAGTAGTAGGCTGAGGCTACCCATGGAAGAAGTCCAACACATGAGATAAACAGATAATCGAAAATCAACACCAAGGGAGGCTGACATAATGCAAGAGACAACAAACTCAGTGAACAACCTGTACCCAAGGGGGCACATTTATCAGAACTTTAAGAAAGTGGTTTATACTTAGAGAGGTTAAAAAAAGAAATAAAGGCAATAACTTACAAAAATAAAAGTGGCTAATAGAATCAACGAAAGATCTTAAAAATGAAAAATGGAATTTCTAAAACACAAACTCAGATAGGCTAAATAAAAGACAGGACATTGCTGAAGAACAAATTCATGTCTGGAAAATGAAGCTAGGATTTCTCCTGAAGTAAAGCAAACAGAAATAATGAAAAGGAACATATGAGAGGGAAGCTAAAAGAAAAATAGGAGGGACTCACAAGTTCCAGGATCTGTCTAACAGGAAAGAAAATAGAAGAGAGAAGACAAAATACTTGAAAAGATGAAGTCAGACTACCTCAAAGGACTGAAGAAAGATACAGAACAACCCAAGTGTTAAACAATATTTTGAGAAGTCTAGATAAATTACAGTGAAACCTCAGGACATAGAGAAATCATCAATATCAACTCTTCTGTAAAATTTTCTCAGTTCCAAGTCAGTCACTCCCTTCTCTGTGCTCCCTGAGCTTTTTATTACCTGTTAGACAGTAATTATCACATAAGCCTGATGCCATGTTACATATCATTTACCAGTTCACATGTTTGTCTCTAACTAGATTGGCCTTAAGGAAGGAGAACTTATCCTTAGTGCATATCACAAGGTCTGGCATTAGGCAATGATCAATAAAGGCTGCTAAATATGTTATATTGACAGGGATTTAGTTGAGATTCATTTACCATAAAGGCATAAGCTAAAAGTTCAAAGATAAAAAACCTACTCAACACTTCAGCAATATGCTTTTTGCATTATTTAAAGTAGACTCCTATACACAGATCTTCTAAAGCAAGAGCATATAAATCATGAAATCTTATCAGTTACAGCAAACATTCTTAAATTTTATAAAAAGATACTTACTTGTAGTTATGACTACCACAAAGGCACTGATAAATACAAGCTGAAAGTGAGGCTGCTAAAGTATGCATTACATATACCTGAGAAAGAAAACAAAATTACACTAGGTAATTTAAAAATTTAACTTTTCCCAAGATCTATTATAATTCAGCATTTTTAAAAAGATGAAAAAACTACTTTGACATTATAAATTATTTACTTCTTTTCCTTAACACTCCTTTCTACCTAGGGAGGACTCAACACAAATTTAAAAAACTGAGGCCTTTGGAAGAAATGATAAAACACACACCTACTACCTATTTTCTATTTCAAGAACAAATGAGAGCAGATGTTAGCTATTCAGTAGTGCACGAGCCTTGTATTAAAAGCCAGCTCCCCAACACTTGACCTGCTTCTTCCTCAACCAAAGTATGAAGACACCTGGTCTGATTAATAACTGTTCAGCTATGGACAGGTCATTGTGGAATATGCTACTATATATTCTAGTTACAACAGACAACAATCTGAAAAGAGCAAAATTTTAGAGAAAGGAGAATGTATGAAAGACAGCAATTGAAAGACAAACATTTGGATTGAGGAAAAGAAGGCTCCAAACACAGCATGATAAGATATAACAGAAGCAGCTTAACCCAGCTAAAAAAGTAGACTAGAATAGATTCTTGATCTAATGGTGAAGTATGGCAGTCTTATGTAGATAAAAACAGGGTGATAGATTAAAAACTATTACTATTTCTCCTTTAATTATCAATGACTTGTAGTATGAATTAAAATCAAGGATATCATCATATAAATGAAGACAGCAAAGACCACATACAGCAAACTAAAAAATAATCAGAATATTTTCCGGCTTCTCCAATCAAAAGGTGGAGTCTATTTCTCTATTTACTGAATCCTGCTTGGCCTTGTGATTTGTTTTGACCAAAAGGTCATAGCATAAGCGATACAAGTTCTGAACCTAGTCCTCAAAAGGCTTGCAAATTCTACTCTTGCTGCTCCTAAAATTTCTGTAACCACTACATGAAATTACCTAGGTATTATGGTTAATTTCACATGTCAATTTGACTAAGCCAAGGGGTGCCCAGACATTTGGTTGTGTCTGTTAGGGTGATTTTACATGAGATTCACATTTGAATTGGTGGACTAAGTAAAGCAGATTGCCCTCTCTAATGTGAGTAGGTCTTATCTCCTGGTTCTCAGGCCTTTGGATTTGGATCGGAACTACACAATTAGCTCTCCTGCATTCCTGGCTGGCTGACTGCAGATCTTGGGACTTCTCAGCCTCCATAATTATGTGAGGCAACTGCTTATAACAAAGCTTATATATACAAGTACAGACACACACACACACACACACACACACACACAAGGTCTGTTTCTCTAGGGAACACACACACACACACACATACACAAGGTCTGTTTCTCTAGGGAACACACACACACACACACACATGGACACACACACACACACACGGACATGGACACACACACACGGGGACACACACACACACAGACACACACACGGACGGACACACACACACACACACACACACACGGTCTGTTACACACACACACGGGGACACACACACACACAGACACACACACACAGACACACGGTCTGTTACACACACACACACACACACACACACACACACACACACACACACACACAGTCTGTTTCTCTAGGGAACCCAGACCCAGACTCTCCTGTCAGCTGTGCAATCAGTCTGCCAACCACCAGAAATGTTCATTCTAGATCATCTAGAATTCAGTGAACCTACCAGCTGACCAAAGACAAATTAAAGTGTCCAGAAATCAGCTCAGCAGGCCCAAACCAGAAGAACTGAAGAGCCAACACCCAGGATCATTAGTAAAATAAATGATGGCTATTTTAAGCTATGAATGTTTCAGAGTGGTTCTTAAGCAGCAAAAGCTAACTGATAACCAGGGATATGCTTATTACTAAAGTTAAATATGGGATAGAGTTTTCTACAATGAACACAATTTGAAGGGAATTAAACTCCTAACTGTATAATATGCAATGTAGTATATAGGCAAGCAGAAAATCAAACTGGTATGACATCAGAACCTGTGAAATGGGTGAGAACCAAACAGAGTATGAGCAGAAGAAAAGAGAGATTTTAATCAAATATTAAAATTTGGTCATGCTTTAAAGGATTTCAATATTTTTGGAGAGCAGAGATAAAATATGAAATGTGATATTAACAGTAAATAGAGTGATGATGAAAGGGACAATGATACGGTTCATGATATAACTATATGATTAGTTATACATCAGAATCACCTGAGGAACCTCTTAAAAATATATATTCTCGGGACTCACTCTCACAGACTGTCAGTAAGTTTGAAGTGAACTTAATCAGTTGATTCTGCTGTAGCTGGTTCACAAACCCCTGACTAGCCTACAGGAATGACAGGAGCAAAATACTTCCCATTAACCTTAAAATATGTAATGTTTTAATGTTAACAAAGGAAAGCTTGACTTACATATTAGTACTTCCACACAAAAATATTAAACTTTCTGCCTCTAAAAAACAATCATCTTTTTTGCTGAGTGTATTGCTGAAGGAATTATTCATATATCTGCATACACACCTATTACTCTTATCTTAATAAAGTGGCTAAATAAGACTAAATATTGAAGTACCTTATTGAGCATATTAACACAAATACAATGAGTCTGACTTACAACCAGAAGTTTTCTTTGAACAAAATCAATATAAACTTGGTAATGTAACAATCCCTGTGCATAGTGTGACACTTAAAATTGTTTCTAAAAAGTCTTAACACTTTTCTTTTGACTTTATCACAAAGGTAATTTAAAAAATGAAACCAAGTATACTTACTTTATTGCTCTGGATATCAGGATGGGGTGGTGAGTCAAAGTTTATTATGGCATGGAGAATATCATGTGTTAGATTACTAAGGTGCAATAATGGATTGGCAACTACTGTTTTGGCACTGGCTGTACAGGCAAAGAGGAGAGGTACTGAGGTTTGCTCTGACAGAGGGGTAGGAAATATTGGTTCTGACGTTTCCTTAAAAACAAAGGACAACAATGGTTAACCAACTATTTATAGTTGTAATCTATTACTTAAGTAATTCAGGGTTCTCTTTGAAAAATGTCAGAAGCATCAGAGAAACTTTCACAAAGTCAGAAGGGACGTGATGAGGTCAACATTCCACTAATTATACTGAAAATAATGGGACAATGTCTTCCTATCATAAGTTCATCACCTCACAAGGCATTCCTCTAAGAATATAGATCATAAGGCCCGATACCCAATTGTCCTTACACCAGAATATAAACAAATGAACACAACTCTACAAACTCATAATATGAAGCACCACACAAAAAGAACCATTCCTTAAAGTAACCATAACAAAGAACAATTTTAATATTTAAAATCAAAAAGAACACTATCAAAAACTTTTTCACACGTACTATTTTGACTGGCTATCACATAACTTACATACCTGCTGAGATTCTTTTAAAAGCAAAATCAATTCCATTCTCACAGATGCAAGACCCCCACCATGGGATCCATGTAGTATGCAATAACTAAGAAACATCCTCAAGAGTGACTGATATTTCAAAAGCCACTGTCTTTTTTCCTGAAAATTTTCTCTTAGTTGCGTCACTTTTGTTTGGCGAAGCAAATCTTCAGCATCTTCACTTAATTCAAATTCATCTCCATTTTTGCCAATTGCAGACTGTAATTTTTCAGCATCTGAACAGTAGTCACAAGTCATCTGAAGAGCTACCACCTCTTTTTCAAGCCAGTGGTACAGTTGGTAACGCAATTTTCCACCATCTATTTCATAGCCAGTAGATAAAGTACGAAGTTCTACTGTGAGAATCTTTAAACATGCTCTGAATTTTAACTGAACTGCAATTGTATCTTCTGAGGGACTTAAAATGTCCTTTTCATCTAATGTGCTGAAAGATTCTGTGTAATTAGAACTTGTTTCATCAATTTTTTTTCCTTTCTTTCTCTGTGAAGATTTTAGTTCTTTCATTGAAATAGGGAGATCCTCATTTTCTTCATCACTGTCACTATCCCATTTTAATTCTAAAGAGTCATCCTGAAATACGACACTTGGTTGGCTCCAGTCAAAAGAAAGAGTGGAGTTTGACTGCTTCTCTGAGGAACCCTCTGAAGAAGATCCAAAACCATTCATCAGGGATTGTGACCAATCAATAGCAGAAGATTTATCTTCTCTTGCATCCAATTTTAATGGAGAAGAAGGGGAACAGACTTTACTAGTATCCAGAAAACTAGATGTCCTACAAAAAGGTTTTGTTTTTTTTATGACTTTTGGCATCTTTGATAATACTTCCAAAGCCAACATGGGGCAGCCAGCTTTTAAATGAGCACTGGCAGTAGTAAAAAATAATCTTCTTTCACTTAAACTAATTGTTCCTGCCAGTCCACTTTTTCCTGTTACACTCATGTGTGTGGAAAATGCATCAGATGATCCAAAATGACGTCTCAGCAAAAGTGGATGTGTTCTTAGATAATTGTAGAAATTAAAAACCGCAGGATTACACACTGACATCATAACTTCATCTGAAAATAAATTCATTTTATGAGCCAGGAAAAGTTTTTCAACAGTTGTATTGTAGTTCTTTATCTCTACTATGGAACCTTTATCTACCATGGTCTTTTGACAAAATTCTGTTAACAGACCACACTAACACACAGCAATGAACAAACAAGAACCATTTGTAATCAAAGTGTTTTAACATAATAGAAAAAGTTTATGCTGATTTCACACCTGATTAGATAACCTAAGATAATTTAAAACATCCACTTACACACACTTAATTATTTTTTCCTACTTCCTTTGACACTCCTTCTTAGTCTGCTTTGCTAGAGCTCCCTCATCTTTACCTTGGAATGTTGAGTGTCCTAGAATTCAGTAACTGACTTCTTTTCTATCTATACTCACTGGGTGAACTCTTATATTCCCGTGGCTTTAAACACCATCTAGAGGATGATAACTTGCACATCTCAATTTCCAGCTCTACTATCCCCCCTGGAAATCTAGACTACCAGATCCAAAGGCTTCTATTACATTTCCATTTCCAGGGCCTCAAGGCCATTTTATTTAGTGTCATAAGTCAATGCTAATCACTCACTCATTTCAATTAGGTCTCTGCTCAAACATCACCATATTAGAGAAGTCTTCTATATCTAAAACAACACTCCCCAGAATCTGCTCCTGGTCTTCTCGGTATCATTTATCTATTGTTCAAGCTAAAAACCCAGCAATTATCCTTGACTCTTATTCCCTTCACTTTCCACATTTAATTCAGTCTTATTTATACTCCAAATCCAACCACTCCTCTCTGGCTTCACTTCTATCATCTGGGTCCATGCCACTATAATCTTTTAAAATTTTCCTTTAGAACATAGGTTTAACTGGCTCTAAAAGTATGTGATTGTGTATTAATCTCAAATCAAAAATATATTCTTCACATGAACATAAGTAAGTATGTAAAAAGTGACTGGAAATGGCCTTTTCTTTCCCCTTTCATTTCATAGAGGCTACTTTGGAAATCTTCAACTCAGATGGCTAGGAGACTTGAACAACTGAGTAACATTGCTTTCTCCTAAGTCACAGTAAGTCATGTCATACTTCCTGATTAAGCTTTGTAAAAAGATATCAACTAGTATATTTTCCAATTAGTAATCCAAATGCTAAGACACTTACTCTACAAGTTACAAGAAACACCTCACTTCTACCTATGGGAAAATATTTGACAAGCATATCCCATCATTTCAATATGAATTTCTATAAAGAATTTTTTATACTAAGTATAAAAGTGTACAACAAAGCTTATATATACAAGTACACACACACACACACACAAACACACACACACACATGGTCTGTTTCTCTAGGGAACCCAGACTAAAATGCTACTACGGCTTGTCTGTTGGAGGAGACACATACTTCTAAAAGACCTAAGCAGAACTCCAAAGGGTACATTAAAAAAATTCTATACTCAGATGAAAAGACCAGTGGCCTAGGGAACAGCTCAGGAGGGGCACAAATCAAAAACTTCCCTTTGAATTTATAACAAGAAAATATCCTTTCAAGAAGAAAGCTTATGTTAACAATAAAATGGAATCATGCGGACTTCAGACCTCAACCAGTAATTTCTAAATTTTTAGCAGTGGCTCCTCCCTCCAAAAAAAAATGTTATAATTGTTGAAATTGATGAAAATACACTTTATATTACCTTGTTCTTTCTACTTGTATGTTTGAAATTTTCCATGATAAATATTTTTAAAGAAAAAAAAATAATTCTCTACTTATCACCATCCTGAGGTGTGATGTAAGTCCAGAACTTATTTAGCTTAAAGAGTTTTAACCACATTATTTAAGTCAACTTTCTTTACACTGAATACATTTTTATTACAAAAATTATAAAACTAATACACTAGCTTGCACCTAAGACTAAACTGAGTTCATCAGTATTTTTTTCAAAATATTTATATTCAAATGTTGATAATATTTGTGTTCATTATATCAATTTCATAAAAATATAAACTCCAAAGTCTTTGTTTTTCCAAGGATTTATGTTTCTGGAAAGAAAAGTCAAAAAACAATACATAACTCAGTGTCCCCAACAAAACCATAAGGTCTTAGGCCATGTCTTCAACTAGCTTTCTATTACCCTTAGCATCCAACAGTATATCCTGCACCCAGAAAAAAACTCTTAGTCATTAACATCTTAGAAGTACAGCTTACCATCATCCTCTCTGACAGGTTGTTTTATTAATGTTTCCAGAGCACTACTGTAATCTTCCAAAATCCAATATGCCATACTCCGGAGAAAAGGATCATAATGCATATTTATGTGCAATGAATTGAATTCACTGACAGGAGAATCAATTCCCAAAATTTTTTTGCATAAAATAGATTTATATGTTGCAGATGTATCAAATTCAGACTCATAGAGTCTTGCTATTACAAGAGCCAACTGAATGTCATTCAGTTTCTCAAGACATACCTTCAAGAAAAAGAGAAATTAATAAGCAGGGGCATTTTTAGCTTTAAGATAAACTCAACTGATTCACTAATAACTAGGCCAACAGAAGGTTTTATCCATATCTGAAATTAGTGAACAAGGAGAATAACAACATATACGACTTGCTTTAGCAGATATCCTTGAAAACATTTATGTTAATATTTATAAATTTACCTTCTAAAACTAAATATGTATTTGCAAAAAGAATTAGTCCAATGAGGAAATATTAAATAATTTATAAAAGCATCAATCCAAGTGACATATTTTGTTTTATTCTTGAATCTTTACTCTTTTCCACCCACCTCAGCAGACTGTAGTGTTTCCATATTAAAAAGCTGCTCTGAATTCTTTTATGACACTGAGAAAAAGGCAGTTTGAGATAGAAATATTATATCTTAAATATTTTACTTTTAGAAAGATTTACTAAGAAATAATGTTAAAAATTTGTTCAGGTTCATCAACAAAGAGAAATAAATAAAGGTTCAAGTATGTTCAAACTGATAGGACAAACTATTTTTTAACCTGCTCATAAGTATTCTTAAGAGTCACATCAACTATATATCTCTCTACCCATGAACATAACCTGGTTAATCTTGATTCTATATAAATACCACTTAGGCTAAATGATAAAAATGTAAAAGTCATTATTCAATATTATCAGCTACTTTAGGTATTTAGTCTTATTCTACTATACTTAAGTTGCAATTAAAAAATAAAAATTTAAGACTTATTTAAAGAACTTAAAAAGGGTGACAATGTTTTTTTTTAAGTCTCATTTATTACCTCAATTGCATCTCTGAGGCAACCAGCTAAAAGGAAAAATGCCGCAGAATGTTCAAATCTTTGTTTGCCTAACAAAGAAAAAGCATTCTTTAAGGCTGCTTTACGCCATCTATCATCCTCAAAATTGTGACCAAAAAACTGTGTCATCTTGGTATCTTTTTGGGATCTATAAAGGAATAAAAAAGTATGAAAATTTTGGAACACAGTGATTCTACATCAGAACCAATTTCATAAAGTTAGCCAGTTAAAAGACTCTAAGGAAACATTTGCTGGTTCATAAATGACTATATATATCTGCTTCTTTTCAGATCAAAAAGGATATGGTAAACATTACTTTTCCATGTAAATCTCAGAGGCAATTGAAAAAATTACATTCAAACTGCAAAGAAAACTGCATTAGCAGCACTGTGAGAAATTACTTTTAAATCCACACAAAATATACATTTATATTAACTTCTCTGTTACATTACCATTTAAACCTCATCAGTCACCTTTAATCCTGCTGCCCACCTGAGAATGGATGACTTTGGTAGTCAAAATCTAAGCGCTCTGTCCAGACTCAAAACAAGTCTAAAAGATCTAGTCTTTTAGAAAACTGGTACCATAATTTTGCCCTAAACACTGCTGTTTATATAGGTTCACCTTAAACTAAATCCAAAACAAATGAATTATTTTTCTTTAATTTTTAATTGAACTATTGTTGACATATATTAGTTTCAGGTATACGACATAGTAATTTGTTATATACATTATGAAATATACATCATGAAAAGTGTGTAGTTACCCTGAGTCACCACATCAAGTTACTAAAATATTGATTATACTCCCTATGCTGCAGTTTTTATTCTCATGCTTCATTTTATACCTGAACATTTGTAGCTCTTAATCCCCTTCCTCTAGCTCCCTAACACCACTTCTGGCAACCACCAGATTGTCCTCTGTATTTATGGGTCTGTCTCTGTTTTGTGCGTTCATTTATTTTGTTTTTCAGATACCATATATGTGAAATCATAGGATATTTGTCTGATCTGTCTGAATACCCTCTAGGTCAATCCATGTTTTTGCAAATGGCTAGATTTCATTCTTCTTATGGCTGAGTAATATTCCATTTTATGTATGTACCACATCACCTTCATCCATCTATCTATTAATGGACACTTAGGCTACTTCCATTAACTAGCTATTGTAAATAATGCTGTAATAAACACAGGGGTTCATATATCTTTTTGAATTTGTGATTTTGTTTTTTTCAGGTGAATTCCCAGAAGTGGAATTGCTGGATGATATGGTATTTCTATTTTTAGTTTTTTGAGAGAAACCTCCGCACTACTTTCCATATTGGCTGTACCAATTTGCAATCATATCAGCTGTGCACGAGTGTTCCTTTCCTCCATATTCTGGCCAACACTTGTTATTTCTTGGATATTAGCCATTCTAACTAGTGTGAGGTGGTATCTCATTGTGGTTTTGATTTGCATTTCCACAATGATTGGCGATGTTGAGCATCTTTTGATGTGTCTGTTGGCCATGTGAATGTCTTCTTTGGAAAAATATCAGTTCAAGTCCTCTGCCCCCTTTTTAAATTGGATTATTTGGTTTCTTGGTGTTGGGCTGTATTAAGTTCTTCTTATTAAAATTTTCTATAATCAGTCCTTAGCATATATATCATTTGGAATTATCTTCTTCCATTCAGTAAGATGCCTTTTCATTTTGTTCATGGTTTCCCCTCACTGTACAGAAAGTTTGATGTTGTTCTACTATTTATTTTTGCTTTTGTTTTGCTTGCCTGTGGAGACATATCCAAAAAATTTGCTTTAGCCAATGTATGAGTTTATCGCTTATGTTTTTCTTTTAGGGGTTTATGGTTTCAGTCTTATATTTAGGTCTTTGATCCATTTTGAATTTATTTTCATGTAAGGTATTAATATATTAATCAACTTTCATTCTTTGGAATGTAGCTGTCCAGTTTTTACAACACCACTTATTGGAAACTGTCCTTTCCTCATTGTATGTTCTTGCCCTTTTTGTTATAGATTAATTGATCCCTATATAAGCATTGGTTAACTTGGGGGCTCTCTATTCTGTTCCATTGACCTATGTGTCTCTTTTTGTGCTAGTACAATACTGTTTTGATTATGATCATTTTGTAGAACAGGCTGAAATCAGGGAGTGTGATACCTCCAGATTTGTTCTTCTTACAAGATTGCTTTGACTATTCAAGGTCTTCTGTGGTTCCATACAAATTTTGGGATTGTTTGCTCTAGGTCCACAAAGAATGCCACTGCAGTTTTTATAGAAATTGCACTGGATCTATAGATTGCTTTGTGTAGTATGGTTATTTTAACATTAATTCTTTCAGTCCATAAGCACAGTGTAGCTTTCCATTTATTTGTGTCGTCTTCAGTTTCTTTCATCAGTGTTTTATACTTTTTCAGAGTACACATCTTCCACCTCCTTGGTTAAATTTATTCCTATGTAGTTTACTTTTCTGATGCTACTGTAAATGGGATTGTTTTCTTAATTTCTCTTTTGCTAATTATTTGCATATAGAAATGCAAGAGATTTCTGTATATTGATTTTGTATCCTCAACTTTATTGAATTCATTTAGTAGTTCTAATAGTTTTTTCATAGTTCTTAGGGTTTTTCTACAGATAGTATCATATCCTTTACAAACAATGACAGTGTCACGTCTACCTTACTAATAATTTGTATGGTTTTATATCTTTTTCTTGTCTGATTGCTATAGCTAGGACTTCCAGCATTGTGTTGAATAAAAGTGGTATGAATGGACATCCTTGTTTCTGTCCTTAGAGAAAAAGCTTCTCACCACTGAGTATATCAGCTGTCAGTTTTCATATTATTTATTATGTCATATGTTCCCTATCTTTGTTGAGTTTTTATTATGAATGGATACTAATTCTGTCAAGTGCTTTTCTGCATCATTAAAATGATCATATGATTTTTACCTTTCCTTTTGTTAATGTGGTGTACCACGTTGATATGCAGATCCCTGGAATAAATCCCACTTGCTCATGATAGTGAAGGACCTTTTAAGTGTATTTTTGAATTCAGTTTGCTTATATTTTATGAGCAATTTTATATCTATGTTCATTAGGGATTTTGGTCTGTAATTTTCTTTTTGTAGCATTTTTGGTTTTGACATCAGGGTAATGCTGGCCTCGTAGAATGAGTTTGGAGGCCTTCTTGCCTCTTCTCATTTTTGGAATACTTTGAGATGAATACACATTAACTCTTCTTTAAATGTTTGGTAGAATTCTCCAGTGAAGCCATCTGGTCTTGGACTTTTGTCTGTCAAGATTTTTTTATTATTATTACAAATTTAATTTCCTTTCTAGTAATCAGTCTGTTATGATTTTCTATTTCTTTGGGCTTAGTCTTGGAAGATTGTATGTTTCCAGGAATTTATCCATTTCTTCCAGGTTATCCAAGTTGTTAGCATATAATTTTTCATAGTAATCTCTTATAATTTGTATTGAATATTATTGTCCTCTTTCATTTCTCATCTTATTTATTTGAGCCCTCTGTTTTTTGCTTCATGACTCTGAATAAAGGTTTATCAATTTTGTTCATCTTTTCAAAGCAGCAGCTCTTAGTTTCATTGCTCTTTTCTGTTATTTTTTTTAGTCTATCTGTTCTAATCTTTATTAAATAATTTCCTTCCTTCTACTAACTTTGGGCTTTATTTGCTCTTTTTTCTCTAGTTCTTTAGGTATAAGATTAGATGGTTTATTTCAAAATCTCTAGTACTGCTATAAATTTCCCTCTTAAACAGGAGAGGTCCTCTACATCCCAAAGATTTTGAACTATTGTGCTTCCATTTTCATTTGTCTCCAGGTGTTTTCTGATTTCCTCATTGACCCTCTAGTTGTTAGGTAGCATCTTGTTTAACCCCATGTTTTGGGGGGTGGGGGTTTTACAACTTTTTTTCCTTATAATTTATTCTCAGTTTCACAGCATTAAGGTTGGAAAAGATACTTGATATTATTTTAGTCTTCTTTAATTTATTAAGACTTTTGTGTGGCCTAATGTGACCTATTGTGGAGAATGTTCCACCTACTCTTGAGAAGAAATGTGTATCCTATTTTTAGATGGAATGTTCTACATATGTCTTGTTAAGTCCATGTGGTCTAATGTGTCACATAAAGCCACTGTTTCCTTATTGATTTTTTATCTGAAATGATCTATCTATTGAAGTAAGTAGGCTGATAACAATCCTCATACTATTATTATATTGCTGTTAATTTCTACCTTTATGTTAATTTTTGCTTTATATATTTAGGTGCTCCTATGTTAGGTACATAGATATTTACAATTGCTATATCCTCTTGTTGGATTGATTCCTTTATCATTATGTAATCCCTCTGTCTCATTACAATCTTTGCTTTGAAATCTATTTTATCTGATATAAGTATTGCTAACCAGCTTTTTTTGCTTACATTTGCATGGAATTTTTCCTTTCCTAATTTTCTTACTTCTAGTTATGGCCTTTTTCACTTAAAGAAGTCCAACATTCCTTCTAAGGCTGGATTAGCAGTGATTAACTTATTTAAGTAAGTGGTGATAAACTTATTTAACCTCTCTCCTTCAGTTCTGAACTATAACTTTGCCACATATTTTTGGTAGTAGGTTTTTTTCCTTTCAGCATTTTGAGTATTTCATGTCACCTCCTTCTTGCCTGCAAAGTTTCTGCTAAAAAATCAGCTGACAGCTTTATGGCTTTCCCTTATACATAGCTGTTTGCTTTTCTGTTGCTGCTTTTAAGATTCTTTATCTTTAATTTCTGCCATTTTAATTATGTCTTGGTGTGGACCTTCTTGGGTTCATTTTGTTTGGGTCTCTCTGTGCTTCCTGGAACTAGATGTCTGTTTTCTTCCCTGGGTTACAGAAGTTAGCTATTATTTCTTCAAATAAGTTTTCTGCCCCTTTCTCTCTCTCTCTTCCTCCTGGGACTCCTATAATGTAAATGTTATGCTTGAAGTGGCTGTAGCGATCCCTTAACCTATCCCATTTCTTAAAACTTTTTCTTTTTGTTGTTCAGCTTTGTTGCTTTCCACTACCATCTTCCAGATCACTGATCTGTTCTTCTGCATTCTCTAACCTGCTGCTGATTCTGTTTACTATATTTTTCATTTCAGTTATTGTATTCTTCAGCTTCCATTGGTTCTTTTCCTTCCCTTTTTTTTTAAGTTCTAAGTTCACCCACTCTTCTCTCCAGTCACCATGTTATCTTTATGACTAATACTTTGAACTCTTATCACGTAGATGCTTACACATCTATTTCTTTAAGCATTTTTTGATGTTTTGTCTTCTTCTTTCACTTGGAATATATTCCACTGTTTCCTCATTTTGTCTCTTTGTGTTTGTTTCTATGTATTAGATAGTCAGCTACATTTCCTTGTCTTGAAAATGGTGGCCTTTTATAATAGGCATCCTGTGGTGCCCAGCATTGCAATCCCCTTGGCTATCAGCTCCACAGGTGTCCCCTATAAGGACTACATTCAATATCCTTGTGGCTGGGCTCTGACGGCTGTGGGTGCACTAATGGACAGTATTTGCCCCCTGCACAGCTGGCTAAGGGGCTCAGCTATACCTACTACCAGTATACTGGTGGGTGGGTCTAGCTTTCCCCCTCTTCAGGGCACAAGTTATTGTGAAGGGAGACTCAGTGTAGGCTGAGGCTACCTCCTGGATGTGGTGGGGTGGGAGCTGCTTTCACGGGCCATGTCCCAGGATGGGCAGGGTGGGCAGGTTGGGTGAAGTGGGTTTTCAGAAGAATGCTGTGGCAAGGTGAGTGTAGCTAACTTGGTAGATACAGAGTTTCAGAACTGGTTCCCACAAGTATCGCACCAGGTAGACTGAAAATAGCTCCTACTAAGCACTTCTGCTCTCAAAGAAAGCTCCTGTAGATACATGCCTCCAGCACACACCCTAAAATCAGTCCACAAATCTTCACATATATCCAGGCACTTTTCAAACTGCTGCTTCTGTGCTGGGTCTCAAACCGTTTGATATAGCACACTAACTCTTTAGGAGCAGAGGCTCAGCTTCCTACACTCCTCCAGCTTTCCTAGAGCTAAACCCCACTGATTTTCAAAGCTCTCAGAGTTAAGCACTGCTCATTTTCAAAGTCAAATATTACGGAACCTCATCTTTCTGATGCAAGTCCCCAGGACTGAGGGCACCTGGTGTGGGGCTTGATACCCTGGCTCTTCCATGCCTTTTGTATTTGTGGTATTCCATCCATTTTTGTATTTTGTATTTACAGTACTCTGTCCATTTGTAGGTTGACATGCTGTGGCAGAGTTTGGATCTTGACCGTGCCTCTGCCCCACCTATCATTCTTCATGTGGTCATCCCTTTACTCTTTAACTACGAAAGATCTGTTCTGCTAGTCTTTCAGTCATTTTCAGAGTAAGTTGTATTAGATGTAGTTGTTAGCTCAGTGTATCCATATGAGGAGGTCAACTCTGGATTCTCCTACTATCTTCCTCCCGCAGTCTTTTTTTCAATGCTGAACTATTTATGGTAATTATATTCACCAAATCTTGCTGAGGAGAAGTGAAAAAAAAATTCTAAGTGACCCTATCTCAAGAATGGGATATAAGGCTTCAGGAGATGGGCAGTTTGGAGGGATAGTCTGGTCCATGAGCTCTTAATAGGGCAAGGATAGTTGCCTGTTGTAGACTCCAATTCATCTTTTTTCCCACAAGGAAATTTCGAATTCCTGATTTAGGTCTTTGTTCTACTGAAGCATCATAAGAACTTCTCAAAACACATGAAAAAAAGGTTTTCTGGACTGATAAATGTGAAAACAAACTAAAGCAACCCTGTCAAGATTCCTTGACTCTGGAAAATACCTGTGAACTCTCTATTTTCCCTATGAAATCTATCCTTAAATACAAAAGTAACTAAGAATAGATATGAATTACACTAACAAGAACAATGAATCTTTACTTCACATTCCTCATGAAAAGTTATTCATTTTAAAGTACAGTTTTCTCACCTACCTATATAATCCCCAAATCACAGCTTTCTTTTTCATTGCAAGGTAAAAAATGGCAGCATCTAAAGGATCATTCTTTCTATAAAAGGCTGCTTTGGCTACCTATAATTAGAAAATATTGGTCAAAATTTCAAAGGAACTGTTTTTAAGTGAACAAATAATTTCCCTCATATGCAAGACTGCCACACATTACCTATTTAAATGTTCAATACATTTTAAAAATCTGTGCATGAATGAGTGCATGTAAACACACACACACACACACACAATTTATGTAATAATTTCAAAAGTAATTTGTGGTGATGGTCTCCAAGAATACAGTGAAATGGAAACACAGGACTATACTTTTCATTACAAGCTTTTATGTACTATTTTGTTTTTCTAAATGTGTGTGTGTGTATGTAAAATCACATATACACTACTAAACAAATGGGTCAACTGGCAATTTAAGAATTAGAATACAGATTTTTAAAAACTGTATTAACATGTTATTTTGCAATATACTAACAATTACAAGTATTTTACTGCTTAAATTTTAAAAAAAAAGAGAGTAATAGGAGAGGAAATATGGAATGTCATTTAAAGAAACATCTATACCACAAGATACTAATTCGCTTTTATACCAAAATAAAACACTTACCTTTTCTATACATTTGCGTAAGATGCGGGTATTCCGGACCCACCACCCCACACCCATAGCTCTTAGTTCAGACCAAGTAGGATCATCTTTCTGCATTGCTGGCAACATGTTCAGCAATTCTTCTTCTGCTACTGAGTGAAATGCCCAAGCAAAATGACTAGTAGACAGGCCTAGAGAAATGTCAAAAGTAATGTTTATAAGAAATATAAACATGATTATATAGTGATTATCAGAAACATATGTTTCATATTTGCAAAAAAAAAAAAATGTCTAAACTTTATGTGAGATACACAGTTATAACAAAGTGTTTAGGGTTTGAGGAAATATGTTTTTTCTATTGCTTCTCAAAACAACTCTATCACTTCAATATTTCCTACAATGAGCATATATTTTCTATAATTTTTTTAAAAACATAAGAAAAATGCTTATGGCAAATGCCATTATACTAATATTTCTGTTCTCTATTTATTACTCATAATCTTTTCTTAGAAAATGCGAAACACTAAAGCATTATTCTACATGGATTCTTCCTCAAAGCTGATTCTCACCGTCGTTTTGTCAACATTTCTTTTGTGGATATACTTCGATAGAATTTAAAAAGCACCAAGTACACAGGATAGCTTGGTGAACAGAACTTTCAGACTGCAATGACTCTAGAATCTGAATGTACACATTAAATTCCAGCTCCATCCCTAACTAATTATATAACTTTAGGCAATTTACTTAACTTTCTTGATTCCTCAATTTCCTCATTTACAAAATGTGAATAATCATAACATCCACCTTATTACTTATTTTTTAGGATTAAAAGAAGTAATACTGTTAAAGCGTTTAGAATAGTACTGTATCTGGCACATAATAACTACTATTAACCAGTATCACTATATTAATAAGATACTTTTATATTTATACAGCATCATATACACCAACAATTCTCCCAACCTAATGGCCTGCACATGTGGTGTTCATTGTTTGGCTTCTATTTTGCCTTTTTACACTACATTTTGTTTAGTACTACTGAGTGCAGTAAATGAATAAGATGTGGTTTTGACATAAATGGACTCAAATTTTTAACCTAATCTGAAATGCCCATTATATTCAAATCTTTGGAAATAAAGAAATCTTTTTTAAAAAATAAACACACAAAGACTGGACTAAAAGATGGTAGCGTGAGAGGTGAGACAGAGACCTCCTCCTAAAAGCACAAATAATATGAAAGTATAATTAATACAACTAATCCTGAAAGAGCAACAGGAAAGAAGGCTGCGCCAGACTGCATACACCTGGAGGAAAGAACAGACCTCATGGAACAGGGTAACATACCAAAGCCGTGACCTGGCATGACCCAAGCCCTTCTCCCACCCCAGCCAACCAGTGGGAGGAAGAGAAACGGAGTGGGGAGGGAGTGGAGACCTGGAACTGATGAACACCTAGCCCTGGATATCTGCTCTGGGAGCAGGAACTGACACTGCATGGTGCTCTGGTGATTAGTGGGGTTGGAAAGCTAAGTCAGGTGGAATACCTGGAGAGACTGAGATTCCAACACAAGAGACCCAAGGAAGACTACACCAAGACGTATAAAAATTAAAATGGCAAAGAACAAGGATAAGGACAGACTATTAAAAATGGCCAGAGAGAGAAAAAAGATCACATACAAAGGAAAACCCATCAGGCTATCATCAGATTTCTCAGCAGAAACATTACAGGCCAGAAGGGAGTGGCATGATATATTTAATGCAATGAAGCAGAAGGGCCTCAAACCAATAATACTCTTATCAGACAAGATTATCATTTAAATTTGAGGGAGGGATTAAATTATTTCCAGGTAAGCAATAGCTGAGAGAATTTACTTCACACAAACCATCTCTACAGCGTATTTTGGAGGGACTGCTATAGATGGAAGTGTTCTTAAGGTTTAATAGCTGTCACCAGAGGTAATAAAACCACAGTAAAGAAGGTAGAACACTTAATCACAAAGCAAATACAAAATTAAATCAGCTACCCCCAAGGTCGGTCAAGGGACAGACAAAGAATATAGAATATGATACTTAATATATATATAATGCAAAAGGAAGAAAAAAGAGGGGAAGAAAAAAAGAACCTTTAGACTGTGTTTGTAATAGCATACTAAGTGAGTTAATTTAGACTCTTAGAGAGTAAGGAAGTTACCCTTGAGCCTTTCATAACCACGAATCTAAAGCCTGAAATGGCAATAAGTACATACTTATTGATAATCACCCTAAATGTAAATGGTGTGAATGCATCAATCAAGATATAGAGTCAGTGAATGGATAAAAAAACAAGACCCAACTATATGCTGCCCACAAGAGACTCACTTCAAACCCAAAGACATACACAGACTAAAAGTGAAGGGATAGAAAAAGGTATTTCATGCAACTAATAGGGAGAAAAACACAGGTGTTGCAGTACTTGTACCAGACAAAATAGATTTTAAAACAAAGAAAGTCATAAGAGACAAAGAAGGACTTCACATCATGATAAAGGGGTCAATCCAATGAGAGGATATAACTATTATAAATATCTATTCACTGAACACACGAGCACCTACATATGTGAAACAAATACTAACAGAATTAAAAGGGGAAACAGAATGCAATGCATTCATTCTAGGAGACTTCAACACACCACTCACTCCAACGGACAGAACAAGCAGACAAAATATAAGTAAGGAGACAGAGGCACTGAACAACACATTAGAATAGATGGACCTAACAGACATCTACAGAACACTCCACCCAAAAGGAGCAGAATACACATTCTTCTCAAGTGCACATGGAACATTTTCAAGAACAGATCATATGCTAGGCCACAAAAAGAGCCTCAGTAAATTCAAAAAGATTGAAATTGTACCAACAAGCTACTCAGACTACAAAGGTATGAAATCAGAAAGAAATTATGCAAAAAAAATGAAGAAGACCACAAACAAATGGAGGCTTAACAACATGCTCCTAATTAACCAATGGAACAATGACCAAATAAAAACAGAGATCAAGCAATATATGGAGACAAATGACAACAATAATTCAACACCGCAAAATATGGGGGATGCAGCAAAGGCCTTGCTAAGAGGGAAGTATATTGGAATACAGGCCTACCTCCAGAAAGAAGAACAATCCCATATGAACAGTCTAAACTCACAATTAACAAAACTAGAAAAAGAAGAACAAATGAGGCCAAAAGTCAGTAGAAGGAGGGACATAAGAAATATTACAACATAAATAAATAAAATTGAAAACAATAGTAAGAATAAATGAAAGCAGGAGATGGTTCTTCGAGAAAATAAACAAAATAGATAAACCCCTAGCCAGAAGTATCAAGAAAAAAGGAAAGTCTACACACATAAACAGAATCAAAAATGAGAAAGAAAAATCACTACAGACACCACAGAAATACAAAGAAATATTAGAGAATACTATGAAAAATTATATGGTAACAAACAGAATAACCTTGAAAAAATGGACGAGTTTCTAGAAAAATACAACCTTCCAAGGCTGACCCAGGAAGAAACAGAAAATCTAAACAGACCAATTACTAGCAATGAAATTGAATTGGTAATCCAAACACTACCTAAGAACAAAACCCCTGGACCAGATATTTAGTGAATATCAAATACCCATTCTCCTTAACATTTTCCAAGAAGTAGAAGAAGAGGGAATACTTCTAAACTCATTCTTTGAAGCCAGCATCACCCTAATACCAAAACCTGGCAAAGACACCACAAAAAAAGAAAATTACAGACCAATATCCCTGATGAACATAGATGCAAAAATATTCAACAAAATATTAGCAAACTGAATTCAAAAATACATCAAAAAGATTATCCATCATGATCAAGTAGGATTTATTCCAGGGATGCAAGGATGGTTCAATATTAGAAAATCCATCAATATCATCCACCACATGAACAAAAAGAAGGATAAAAATCACATGATCATCCCCATAGACGACATAAAAGCATTTGACAAAACATCCATTCATGATAAAAACTCTAAACAAAATGGGTATAGAGGGCAACTACCTCAACACAGTAAAGGCCATATATGACAAACCCAGAGCCAACATCATACTTAACAGCAAGAAGCTGAAAGCCTTTCCTTTAAGACCAGGAACAGAAAAGCAAAGACAGGGATGCTCACTCTCTCCACTTTTATTCAACATAGTTCTGGAGGTCCTCGCCATGACAATCAGACAACACACAGAAATAAAAGGCAGCCAGATTGGTAAAGAAGTCAAATTGTCACTGTTTATAGATGAGATGATATTGTACATAAAAATCCCTAAAGAATTCACTCCAAAACTACTAGATCTAATATCTGAATTCAGCAAAGTTGGAGGATACAAAATTTATACACAGAAATCTGTTGCACTAATGATGAACTAGCAGAAAGAGAAATCAGGAAAACAATTCCATTCACAATTACCTCAAAAGAATAAAATACATAGGAATAAACCTAATGAAAGAAGTGAAAGAGCTATACTCTGAAAACTACAGACACTCATGAGAGAAATTAAAGAAGATACCAATAAATGGAAACACATCCCGTGCTCACAGATAGGAAGAATTAATATTGTCAAAAAGGCCATCCTGCCTAAAGCAATCTACAGATTCAATGCAATCCCTACAAAAATACCAACAGCATTCTTCAACGAACTAGAGAAAATCATTCTAAAATTGATATGGAACCACAAAAGACTCGGAATAGCCAAAGCATTTCTGAGAAGGAAGAATAAAGCTGGGGGAATTAAGCTCCCTGCTTTCAAGCTCTACTACAAAGTCATAGTAATCAGGATAATTTGGTACTGGCACAAGAACAGAAAAATAGACCAATGGAACAGACTAGAGAGCCCAGATATAAACCCAACCATATATGGTCAATTAATATACGATAAAGTAGCCTTGGACATACAATGGGGAAATGACAGCCTCTTCAACAACTGGTGTTGGCAAAACTGGACAGCTACATGCAAGAGAATGAAACTGGATTATTGTCTAACACCATACACAAAAGTAAACTCAAAATGGATCAAAGACCTGAATGTAAGTCATGAAACCATGAAACTTTTAGAAGAAAACATAGGAAAATCTCCTGAATATAAACATGAGGAACTTTTTCCTCAATGCACCTCCTCAAGCAAGGGAAACAAAAGCAAAAATGAACACATAGGACTACATCAAACTAAAAAGGTTCTGTAAAGAAAGGATACCATCAACAGAACTAAAGGCATCCTACAGTATGGGAGAATATATTTGCAAACGACATATCTGACAAGGGGTTAACATCTGAAATACGTAAAGAACTCACATGCCTCAACACACAGAAAGCAAATAACCTGATTTAAAAATGGGTGGAGGATATGAACAGACAATTCTCCAAAGAAGAAATTCGGATGGCTAAGAGGCACATGAAAAGATGCCCCACATCACTAATTATCAGGGAAATGCAAATAAAAACCTCAATGAGATATCACCTCATACCAGTTAGGATGGCCAGTATCGAAAAGACTAAGAACAACAAATGCTCAGGAGGATGTGGAGAAGGGGGGACCCTCCTACACTGCTGGTGGGAACGTAAGCTAGTTCAGCCATTGCTGAAAGCAATATGGAGGTTCCTCAAAAAACTAAAAATGGAAATACCATTTGACCCAGGAATTCTACTCCTAGGAATTTACCCAAAGAATATAATTTCTCAGATTCAGAAAGACATATGCACCCCTATGTTTACTGCAGCACTATTTACAGTAGCCAAGATATGGAAGCAACCTAAGTGTCCATAAGTAGATGAATGGATAAAGAAGATATGGTACATATACACAATGGAATACTATTCAGCCATAAGAAAGAAACAAATCCTACCATTTGCAACAAAACGGATGGAGCTGCAGGATATTATCTTCAGTGAAATAAGCCAGGTGGAGAAAGACAAGTACCAAATGATTTCCCTCATTTGTGGAGTAAAACAATGAAGCAAAACTAAAGGAACAAAACAGCAGCAGACTTACAGACTCCAAGGAGGGACTGGCAGTTACCAAAGGGGAGGGGTGGGGGAGGGCGGGTAGGGAGGGAGGGAGTAGGGGATTGTGGGGTATCATGATTGGTGCACATAGAATGTGGGGGATCATGGGGAAGACAGTGTAACACAGAGGAGACAAGTAGTGACTATGGCATCTTACTACACTGACGGGCAGTGACTGCAATGGGGCATGGGAGGGACACGATAACATGGGTGAATATAGTAACCATAACCACATTGGTTTTTCATGTGAAACCTTCGTAAGTGTATATCAATAATACCTTACTTAAAAAAAAAGAAATACATTAAATTCACAAATATAATTTGATATGTTTAAGGGAACTTAGCCATATTATAGAAGCTCCCTTAAAATTTGCTAGATTTATAAATGGACTTGTAGCTTAAGAAAAAATGTATAATATTTTAATAAATCAAGTATCAATCCTAAAAAAAAAAGCACATAAAAAAACTATGCTATACCAGGTCACAGTACAGCAGCTGGAAATTACAGGGAAAACCGGGTGCACTAACCCCCTGGGCAACAGCTCTGAGACCCCTCACGGAGGCAAACAGTCAAGCAGCCCCCCCATCCATCACCCCACCGGGCGCTGCGAAAGCAGAGAAGCAGCCTGAGACAAATTCCACCCACAGAAAGGGAAATTTCTCCCTCCCGGCCAGGCAAGACACAAAGACCCACTCTACATGCAATTACCCAACACAAGCCACTAGGGGTCGCAGTTGCCCCAGTAAAGAAAGGCCAGTAGTAAGTGAAAATTTTGGCCTTCCCAGCTGACAGTCAATAGCACCTGTCAACATGAAAAGGCAAAAAAATATGATTCAGACAAGACTAACCCAGACAGCTTCGGCATCTGCTACATCTTCCCCTGAGAAGGAATCTGGGGAGATAGATTTAGCCAGTCTACCTGAAAAAGAATTCAAAACAAAAGTCATAACCATGCTGATGGACTTGCAGAGAAATATGCAAGAACTAAGGAAGGAGAATTCAGAAATAAAACAAGCTCTGGAAGGACTTCAAAACAGAATGGACGAGATGCAAGAGACCATTAATGGACTAGAAAACAGAGAACAGGAACGCAGAGAAGCTGATGCAGAGAGAGATAAAAGGATCTCCAGGAATGAAAGAATTTTAAGAGAGCTAAGTGATCAATATAAAAGAAATAATATAAGAATCATAGGCATTCCAGAAGAAGTAGAGAGAGAAAAGGGGATAGAAAATGTCTTTGAAGAAATAATTGCTGAAAATTTCCCCAAACTAGGGGAAGAAATGGCCTCTCAGACCACAGAGGTACACAGAACTCCCATGACAAGGGATCCAAGGAGGGCAACACCAAGACACATAATAATTAAAATGGCAAAGATCAAAGACAAGGACAAAGTATTACAAGCAGCCAGAGAGAAAAAAAAGGTTACCTACAAAGGAAAACCCATCAGGCTATCATCAGACTTCTCAACAGAAACCCTACAGGCCAGAAGAGAATGGCATGATATACTTAATGCAATGAAACAGAAGGGCCTCGAACCAAGACTACTGTATCCAGCACGAATATCATTTAAATATGAAGGAGGGATTAAACAATTCCCAGACAAGCAAAAGTTGAGGGAATTTGCCTCCCACAAACCACCTCTACAGGGCATCCTACAGGGACTGCTCTAGATGGGAGCACTCCTAAAAAGAGCACACAACAATTAGTACCCTTCTTTTTTTGCTAAGGTGTTTTTCTTTGTGTGTTCCTCTCTCCCCACTTGGACAGTGGCATACTTTCAATTGCCTTAAAATAATAAACAAGCAAAGAATGATAATTTTAGCTTTGCAAAAATAAGCTCATAATGAAATTAAGTATCACAGTAAATGTGTGGGTTAGAGAAATAATCATCAAAGTCAGTTACTGTGAAAACCCTTTTATATCCAAACCCTTGCAATGAACCTATGGGTATTCGATTAAGAGCTTCAGTGTAGCTAAAATAATAATATCTTAGATTTGTAAAGTGTGAACATAACATGACTAATTAGAGGTAACAGACTGTTATCTCAAACTATGATTACAAAGAAATTGATAACAATTCTAGTATTAACCAATCACTTATATGAACAACCTATGTATATATTGAGAAAAATAAAATATATACTTACAACAATTTTTTAACAAATTGCAAACTTGGGGACCTATGGAAGAAGTAGATTTGTTCTCATTTATTCATTTTCTGCATGAATGTATGACTCACTATTTCACCTTCCCTTTGAGATTTTACTTTTCTATCCATTTTCATCTGGTGCTAGAGTAAAGGTTATCCTGAGACACATGGTCAGTCCTTAAAATCTTTCCAGGACACTATCATCTGCTCTCACCATCAAGAATCCATTGTTCAGTGCTGAAATTCAAGATAGATCTTCAGAATGAAATTCAAAAGAGGAAATGGCTTTACTCAGCAGGTATACTGGTAAAGTTGTTTAAAAATCCAGTCTTTAAGAGGATAATGGAGATAAGGCTTAACTGAGGAAACAAAAGTAAGGTGGATGGCATTCTCCATTAAGAACAACGGTACTCTAGTGAATTTACCAACTAGTTGACATGGCTTTTACTGTAAAGTCCCAATGAACATGATTTAAAAATATTGCCAAGCTTGCTGGAATCTTGAAGATGAGAGTTTATGAAACTATGAATGTCAAAGTCAGAAGACATTACCAAGCATCTTAAGAGGATTATGTTTATTGTTGATAGGTTTAGTTTGTATTGAACCATACAGGAATTACTGTTTATATAAATGTGTATACTTTATCATCAGTTTGTCGAGCAAACATACTTCTGTTCTCATCAGAATATAATGAATTTTTTTTGTTATGTTATGGTCAGGTTACTAATAACTTTTCTACCTCTATGGGTTTAATATTTATGGATAAATGATAAGGATGTCTGAGGTAGCAAATCCTTATTCAAATAATTCAGTTAATGCTGACATTAGCCTCCATAAACTACCTTAAGTTGGAGAAGAAACCATTTTCAAAGGAGGGGTTTCTTAAATGCCACCAGAGTTTACTTGGTAGAAGGTGCAGGTGGGACTTTTATAGGTGAAGATAGATTTTTCCCTAACTTTTCTTTTTTTCCCCTGTACAAGACTCTCCTATTAGATGAACAAAATAAAATGTCAGTCCTATGAATTTTCCCTGAATAATCACCTCCACACACATGAAATGTCATATTTGAAGGCTATTTCTGGTGGCATCATCTGCAATAAGAAACCTGTATCTCTTTAAATAAATCATCCATTGGTGGCTTGAGTAAACATAAATTATATGTAAATAAATATAAGTAGGAACTAATTTAAAAGGAGGCATATCAGAGGCATTAAAATGAAGGTTTCTGTGAACTGATTTGCACTGACTTTTAGAATGCATTATATATTTATATATTTTGTTAAGTACAAAAGCAACATGTAATATAATGTATTTATCATGCTGCTTTCTTTTGACAGAAAAAAGTGACTCTCGCTCTCTCCCCCTCTCTATCACACACACACACACACACACACACTACACTCCTCAACCAGGTCCAAACCCTAGCTCTAGCACATAGTTCTAATATAATCCTTAGTTAGTTTCTTGCACTCTCTTCCATAAATTCAAGTGGCTGAAATACAAAATAAGTCACACTTTAAAAAACTGTCTTATCATGATTCTCCCAAGAGTTTTACTAGTTGATATATATGTAACCTGGATTTTTAAAAAAGTAGAAACAGGATTCTCTCCTTAGTTTTCTTAGGAGAGCACAAAAATTTTAGGAGAAACTCATTCCTTTAATGATATGCAAAACAAAGTATTTCAAAATGTCCTTTATGTATGTCAAATGAATAAAGGTAGGTAATTGATTTTCTATTGTTGAATATTGGAAATCATCATAACGCTATGGTTTTCTTTTTTTTTTTTCTTCCCAAAACTTCATTTAAGAATGACTATAATACTCAGAAGCCTACAAATTTAAGTAAAATTTCACATCAATGATAAAAAAAAAAAAAAAAAAAAAAAAAAAAAAAAACTATGCTATAAATGGACTATTATTCTGTATTATTTTTACATCTCTATTGTCTCTCAAACAAGTTCAATAATTCTTCATAAATAATTAAAGAACCTGACTTAGAATTTCAAGCTTTCCTGTTTTAAAACTAAATGCAAAATGAAGGGAAGGAGGAAGCAGAAAGAAAAACAGACAGAAATGAAAAGAGAGCAAGAGACAGAGACCGGTAAGGAGAGGATAGCTTGTGGAGTCCCAATAGCACTGTTTAAATCTATAGATCCAACAATGCTAGAAATCAGCATTTTTGAGCTTCTTGGGCATTGAGCCAATAAATATCCTGTCTTAAGTTACTTTCAACTTGGGTAAAGTATTTCTGTTACTTTGAGAGTCCTGGGTTAACAGTAAATAAGAGTATCTGAAATGTTATTAAACTAATATCTGAAATACACATTAATGTTAACAGTTTTGGGAGTCAGTGGATTTTTACTTCGTGTATTCTGTACTCTTTTTTAGTAAAACAATTAAAAATTGAGTATATATTATTTCTACAACAAAAATTTTATCCAAATTTTTGGGGAAAAAACTGAATTAGGTAAGTGTCAAAAAGGAGGAGAAAAATATAAAGAAGGTATTAAAGAGAATGAAACAATACTAATTAGCCTTTAATGTGTGATGCATTTGAAAACATAACTTCTTCATTAACGTTTTCCATCTACCAAAAATATTCCAGTATTTTATTCACAAAAAATTAAATGGAAATAAACATTTAAAAAATAAATGAAGGAAACAGAATGCACCAAATTTGCCATCATTATATCTAGGCAAAAACAAACTTAAATGTTCTGATGCACCTCTTCTATTTGCCTTACTTCACTTCAATAGATTGCTACCAAAATCACCTTGGTGAAGAAGTTGAGCTCGATAAACTGGCAGGGAAGTTGTAAGAAAAGTATGAAGTCGAACAGCCAAAAGAAATTTTAATCCACATTCATCAAGAGTTTCTCCACCTACAAAAAGAAAAAAATTTACTTATTTTTACTTGTAGAAAACCATTACATTAGCAAGACGCAAGCAAACACTAATAATTCTGACAAGCAGTGTATGCTACAGCACCTAACACAGGAGCAAAACATTCTGAAACTGACCAGGGTTATAGGTTTAAATATTATCTAACATTTCTTTTTTCCATACAATTGTAAATTACAGACTACTTAAAAGTAGTAGAGTTAAATAATTTGAAAAATTATAAATGAGAGAATGAACTGATTCAAGGTCTATGACATTTTTTTATAATCTGACCTCCTTTAATATATGATTTGAAATGAAAAATGTGACTGAATTTTAATAGTTTAACCTTCTGTGCAGCATGTTACAATATTTTCCATAATGACTGAAATTGTATACCCATCCCAATAATCTGCTGCTAACACTGGAAGAAATAGTTGTATGGTGGAAGGGCCATATTTTTACTTTAAATGATTAAAAACATAAAACATCTATAAAATATTCACATCAAAAAATAATACCTACTAGTAATAATTTTTATTAAAAGTGGTATAATTTATGACCAACTTACTTTTTTCTTAAATTTAAAATTTTTATTGTTATTTTTTCTTCAATTTACTCCATATTTTCCTTTCAAGCATAGTTTGAAGGATGCAGCCTACTGACCTGTATCTGGTACATAAGGCTGAGGTTGTTAAGTTCAGACCGTATTAGAGATTTGACAGGAATTTTACATTCAAATTTGTTCATAGTTCAGGAGATTAAGAGGAAAAAAATGCTCTCTGGTTAAGGAAAAGACCTGATTACATTATTTTTATTTTTGTTATTTTAGGTAGGAGAATACATTAATGTTAATTTTAAAATACCATAATAGTTTAAAAAACCAGGATAATAGTGAATTAATTATTACAACATGAGAAAAAATAAAGCAGAAAGCACCTTTTATTTATACCTAAAAAAATAACTTAGTAAGAATGACAACTTTTGCCAAACTCAAAAGCATTCAGTTGGATCTCTAACACTAGGTAAAAATGACTGGCATAATGAATCTGTCACTTTCTCAGAGGACTATGATTTATGGGATAAAAAGTATATATTCAAGTAAAAACTATTGTGAAGTCAGCAATGACAATTTTAAAAACCTTCAATGGCATCATTTTTATAAAAATTACCTAAGATTATTTGCTTTGAAAATAAGTTGAACTATTTTTCCTCCAGTCCTGTACCCAATTTAGTTTTACCTTGGCTTCTGTCTCTGCTTTCTCCAATATCAGTGCTGGTAGTTGCAATTGTATCTGCTAAGGCCATCAATGACATCTGCTCCATCCGGCTGAGTCCTGGTAAACTAGAATGAAGTAAATGGCCAGAAAGAACCTGAGCATGCTCAGGACCAAAGTATGTTGGACTATATTGTGAAAGGTCTATAACCCTGGGCTTTGTATTTTCTTCATCTGTCTCTAACACATGACTGTCAGTCATTAAAGCTGAAGTCTGAAAAAGCTCATCATAATTTTCTTTTGACAACTGGTTTGAGTTATTTAAGGTATTCTGATTAACAGATTTCTCCACAGATGTGTAATAGCTATCATCATCTGCTGCAAGTAAGGCATACAAAGGAAGTGGAGGGACAGAATCTATTTCTGTGTAATCTGTATTTTCACTTTTGTTGAACGCCTGGGGATCTCTGGTGGTGCTTCCACTAGCACTGATGGTGAGAGACCTAAGGCGGCGCTCATGATTGGACTCAGCTTCATTCAGAGCCACAACTTCCCCTGCAATGCACTTGACAAGATGAGATAAGATGGCCTTCGCTCTCCGAACTTTGCCAAGATCCATGAGTTCCAAAAGCTGCAAGGGATGGTACTGAGGTAAAGTTGGGGAAAGAACATGAGCTGCTTCAAAAAGACCTGAATCTTCTATATCCACAGAAGGATCAAATGCAGTTTTTTTCCCACAGATTTTCTGTGCAAGACTAGTCATGGATCGAGTCAGAGTTTTCTTTGGAGGATGTAATCCAGAACTTGATGAATTACTCTGCTTTATTAAACTTATTATAGACGGAGTGCTCCCACTGTATGAATCTGTTACAACAGACTCTTGTTTAGAAGATGGCTGCCACTGGGAATATACATGCATTTCACAATCCATTCCTACCACCAAGATGCCATCCCGGACCCATGACAAAGAAACAGGAAAAGGTGGAGAGCCTTCTACAGAAGAAACTAAGTCCATTCTTCGTAATAGTACGAATTTAGAAAGAGGCACAACTTTAGTACCCTCCCAGATAGGAAATGCCAGGCTTTCCTTACCAGTCTGTTCTTGTACCTTGCCAGCCAGAGGTCCGTACATAAAAAGTTTTGATCCAATTCCTACAGTCAGGATATGAGAGCCATCTTCTCTAGACATCCAGTCTAAGTGAACTAAATGCTTTGTGTTTGATGTGATACTCTCTTTACTGGATAAAAATAACTCTTGTTTATTATAAGCCACTAAATTGCTATCAATACTAATACCAGATTCCAACACTGTATTTAACTCATCTAAATGAACTGTCTGTTCAAGGACCCAACACGAACCTCCTGTAGACTCACACTCAAAGATACTGACATGCATCACAAAGTCCTGAGAAGATCTACTATTAGATGCAGGCTGCTTATATGCTACTGCTAAGCGATTCGTGTGAGCACAGCTAACTTCTACAGGCCTACCGGGTACAGTTATACTACTACTGCTCTGAAGTCCATCTTCAATAAGTAGTGGCCATTCTTCCCAAATATATACAAGATCCATTTTTCCATTCTTTGATGTGGCAGATTCTCCATCTGTTACTCTGCATCTCCAGAACCTTACTTTCTCATCTGAGCATGAAGTTGCCAATAAATAAGGAGCACTGCATACAGGATATATGGAAGAAGAACTCAGATGTCCTAAAATAAAAATAATCCATTAACAAAATGTTAAATTTGGTTAAAGATTTCTCTTTCCATGTACTAAAGGTTTTAGTCTTTTGTGTAAACTACTGTTAACCACATGACAGTCTATATTTAGTTTAAGGGTCAATAAGGATCTTTAAATGACATTAAAAGGCATATAAAAAGGACAATATTACCAAAACCTAGAGACAAATGAGAACTTTGAGATAATTTACTTCAATTGCTGCATTTTATTAATAAGGACCCTAAACCAAATGTTAAGTACCTTATGCTTAATCAAACAGCTAGATTAAGACAGAATTAGAAAACCTGAACTCTAGTACTCAATTCAGCCCAGTATTTTTTCACAACTCTTTGCTAGTTTTATATATTATTACAAATCTATTTTTAAAGACATTAATACATTAAAAACATTTTTGTCTCTTTAATATTTTTTAATAAAACTTTGTGAATGGCCCATACTTACGTAAACATTAACAGGGCCCTGTATGATTGAGCTGTATTTGACATAACTGATGCTAAGAAGATTCCTAAGTAGGACATAATGTTTGCTTGGGCTTAATGTTATTATATACTCATTTCTTCCTAAACTAGAGGTTAGCAAACTTTTCCTTAAAGTGCCAGCTAGTAATAAGTTGCTTTGCTAGCATAGGGGTCTTGGTTGCAACTACTCAACCCTGCCATTGTAGAACAAAAACAGCCATACACAAAAGTAACCAAATAGGTGTGGCTGTGTCCCACACTTATTTGCAAAACAGACAGGTGGCCCATAGTTTGCCAGCACTGTCCCAAACTTCTAGACATAAACTACTAATTTTAATGTGGAACATTTATCATATTTTAAAAGCACATTTCAACACAACTGTAATAGATTTTTTTTTAAGTCCAAGGGGACTTTAAACAATCAGTGTTGCCCATTGGTTTCTCTGAGCTGAAAAGAGAGTAAGAGCTTACTCTTCCCAATAGTGTTAATTTTTAAAAAATTGTGAAGACCAGGAAAAAAATCTTTTATGGTATGCTACTGTTTTAGCCAAGCAAAACAAATTTCTTCTTTTTCCTTAGGACTGCTTTTCTTTGTTCATACCCAATTTAACCCAAAGTTTAAAAAAAGGGATTTCTTTTAGAAATATCTTCAGTTTCTCTTACATTTGCCATATTATTTTAGCTGAAATTTAGTAGTTCTGGCTAAGGATAACAGGTCTAAAATTTTATAAGTGAAAAGGTCATTCTTTTTCAATCTTTAACTTTCCTTTCCTTGCATTAACGCTTCTTTTACTAAAATATACAAAGAAGTAGAATGTAAAAGTTATCAGCACACCGTTAGTATCACCCAGATCCTAACTTCACCAATTAGAAAGGACTAAGTACCTGAAAACAACATGGCAAACTGAAAAGTATTCAAACTAATCACAGTGGGAAAAAAAATGGCAGAGAAGTAGAAAAGACCAAAACCCACACTTTGACTATGAAAATGAAAGAAATGGGTGATAAAAAGACCAAGAATGTTTATTTTTAACAAGTTCCCATATAATGCTTATACTGCTGGTCTGGAGGCCACATTCTGAGAACCGCTGCCCTAGGATAAGGGTAATAGATATGTATCAGGAGCCATTACTCAGGATCCTTCACAACACATGACTCCAGGAAGCCATCACCAGTATCAAAGCTGCTAAATAAGGTGTAACCTTGTTATCTCCTCCCTAGAAACTTTCACTTTGTCTTCACAAAATGATAATGCAAATTTGTTTTAGAAACCAATACTTAAAGAACACCACTGGCTGAAATATGTCAGAGTAATCCTAAAACTGAGAAATTAAAGTTTTCAATTTGGTAAATATTCTTTCCATTTCTGCTTCTGTGTGATTTATCAAAAGGTAACTGCACCTATTTTAAATACTTAGTAGAAGACTCATAAATTATTTTGTTAAGAAAAAAATACCTAGTAAACACTCATGAATTACAGAGTTTAGTTTCTTTTCACAAAATTACAAACCTGCTGATGGCTTAACACTTATTATCTCAACTCCTTCTGGCAAATGCAACTCTTGGCTATAAACCATTTCTGAAGACAGTGTCAACTTGCTGGTACTCTGGAGATTTGCTCTGCAAGCCTGATACTTCTGTGAAAAAGGAGATAAGATCTTCTCTGGAGAAGAAGAATAATGTTCTTCTAGCTGCCAAACTGCTTCAGAAATTTTTGTATCTACTTTTTCATCTATAAAACACAAGAAAACAACCAGAAATCAGGGTGAGTGGAACCTTATAAACATTAATAGCTATGTCTTATAATCTAAAACTGTCTTGTAAAAGATAAAAAAGTAACCATATTAATATGATTTTTTAGAGCAAGAAAATCAGACAATCCTTTGGCTTTTTTAAGTAACTGAATAAACTACAATTACCATCATGCAGTAAAAATCGTTTTAAAAATGTGTCTGAACTGTCTAATCATATAATTTATTAACTTAAACCTAAAGTTCAAAAAAATGACTTACCCAATGAGACAGGAATGGATTTTAAATGTAAATTCCACATGTGTAACAATGAATGGTTATCTTGGGTACACTCTATTACAATTAGGTAGAATTTTTCAGAAAATCCCTTAGGTGAGTTGCCTGTTGATTAATGAAATTTTTCACTATTAACATGAATAAATGATACAACTTATTAAATATACCAAGCTAAAATAGCTGAATTTTTAAAATAATTTAAAGTTCTTAAAGTCCTAAATACAAAGTAGCATTATAGAATATAATCAATTTCTTTACCATATGAATTTTTAATTAACTTAAAATCGCAGCAGTTATACATATGCTATGCTTAAATTTCATTTTTGAATGGACAGACTTATAAAATCATATATTATAGTCATCACCATCACATTGTTCTCACATTGATTAGACCATGATAAGTAGGAAATTCCTGATTAGATAGGAACTATAACATAGGAATATGATACTTTGTCAATATATCATGACAAAAATTGTGTTACCAAGCATATTTCAAGGTAAGTTAAGTTCCCTAATGGAATTACCTATTAATGATGTTTTTAAGTACTCCTTATACAACATATTATTCAAGAAAAATTATCTTAGTCAAAACTGCCTAATTTAGGCAGCACATAAGTTGCTCAGAATAAACTAAAAGGAAAAAAGAACCTATCTAAAATATATCATTAAGTCAGTGGTTCATTATTGCTTGAAAAAAAGGAATTTTTAATGACAGACTTTAAGTTTCCTTTATTACAACCTAGTCTTCATTATGTACAAAATTATGTAAAGAAAAATTACATTATAAAAACTATATAAATCAGAACATATAGAAAAAAATCAAAGAGTAACTATTGACAGAGTGTATAATGATTCTGTCTTTTTAAATTTGCATAGGAAAGAAGTTTTCAAAGGAACACTAGGAAAGAAAGATAAATCATAAGTATCTTAAATCATATTATGTTAAAAGACAAAGAAAAGAAAAGGTAACTTTAGTAATGTGTTCTGGGTATTAGGCATTTAAATTACAAGAATTACAAGGAAGGAAAGGATAAGAGATTATAAAAGAGGAAAAAAACACAAATAAATCTATTTTTGATAATTTCACTAACAGGAAAGAATGCCCTAATAATGAAAATATCTGTAAAACATTTCTTTTGCTCTTGATATTATAGCAAAATAAGATGAAAACATAACTCTTTGAGTATTTTCTGGGAAACTCTGACAATGAAGATAACAGGTTTTGAAAAAAAAAGAATTCTCTGAATATTTTAAGAAAAACTGGAAAAAAATAAGTAAAGAGAAAAAAGTAAGTTAAAAATTGAAGATTCATAGAAAATAAAATGCTGGAATAGATGAAGATCATAGCAAAACAACCTTAAGGAGAACAGAGAAATTCTTCAAAACGTCTTAAAAATCCTGCATTTTTAACGATATTAACATTGTTATTAATATTTTAATATATAAAAGGAGAAAGAACATTTTGTTAGTAAAAATAACCCTTTATTCTGTACCTAACATCTTTACTTCCATTTTTAGCATGTTTCTATCACTGTATTCAGAGGTTACCAAAGCAATGGGTTTTTGAACAGTTCATGATCCTCAAGAAAAATGACAGACTAAGTGAAAGCAGTATGGTAAGAAATTAGACATTCAACATAAAGTGCAGAACTCAAGGAGTACTTCTCAATGGAGAAGAAAAACGGAAAAAAGGTGGGAAAAAGAAAAAAATGCACAAAAAAAGTAATGAAAATAATCTGGAACAAGTACAGAATGCAGTTATTAATATTATGTGACACTTCATAACTGAGTTTTAAAGCAACCAGCACACACTATATGGTTGCTTTATAAGGAAAGTCATTTTTGAGTTTCGTTTGACTTTATTATTGAAACTGATGGCCAAGAGAATTTTGGCTTCATTTTGCTCTGTTTTCCTTTATGCAAAATAAAACTTTATACTGGGGGGAGGAGTTTAAGTTTAATGTAATTTTTAGACTGTTTAATTATAAAAGTATTTATAAGATATTTAGTCTTTAAATTATAACTTGAAGTTTTCAGTGACTGCTTTAATTCTAGATTCTACAAGGTCACGTTTCCATATATTCAAATTATCCATAACAGCCATCGATGCAAAGAGCACTCACATATTAATGATAAAATACATTTCCATTATTGTTTCTAAAAAACATAATTGATGACAAGGAGCCATGGATATACAATGCATAAATGACAGCCTCTTCAACAACTGGTGTTGGCAAAACTGGACAGCTACATGTAAGAGAATGAAACTGGATTAGTCTAACTCCATACACAAAAGTAAACTTGAAATGGATCAAAGACATAAATTTAAGTCATCAAACCATAAAACTCTTAGAAGAAAACATAGCAAAAATCTCCTGAATATAAACATAAGCAACTTTTTCCTGAACACATCTCCTTGGGCAATGGAAACAAAAGTAAAAATGAACAAATGGGACTACATCAAACTAAAAAGATGGTGTACAGCAAAGGACACCATCAGTAGAACAAAAGGCATCCTATAGTATGGGAGAATATATTCATAAACAACATATCCGATGAGGAGTTAACATCCAAAATGTATAATGAACTTGCATGCCTCAACACACAAAAAGCAAATAACCTCATTAAAAAATGGGCAGAGGATCTGAACAGACACTTCTTGAAAGAAGGAATTCAGATGGCCAATAGGCATGTGAAAAGATGCTCCACAGAGCTAATTATCAGGGAAATACAAATTAAAACACAATGAGAAATTACTTCACACCAGTTAGGATGGCCAAGTCTAAATGACAAGGAACAATAAATGCTGGCGAGGATACGGAGAAAGGGAACCCTCCTACACTGTTGGTGGGAATGTAAATTAGTTCAATGATTGGGGAAAGCAATATGGAAGTTTCTCAAAAAACTAAAACATCTGAAATACCATTTGACCCAGGAATTCCAGTCCTAGGAATTTACCCAAAGAGAACAAGTTCTCAGATTTAAAAAGACAGATGCACCCCTATGTTTATCACAGCACTATTTACAATAGTCAAGAAATGGAAGCAACCTAAGTGTCCATCAGTAGATGAATGGATAAAGAAGATGTGGTACATATACACAATGGAATATTATTCAGCCATAAGAAGAAAACAAATCCTACCATTTGCAACAACATGGATGGAGCTAGAGGGTATTATGCTCAGTGAAAATAAGCCAGGTGGTGAAAGACAAGTAACAAATGATTTCACTCATTTGTGGACTATAACTACAAAGCAAAACTGAAGAAACAAAACAATAGCAGACTCACAGACTCCAAGAAGGGACTAGTGGTTACCAAAGGGAGGAGGGTGTGAAGGGAGAGTGGGTGGGGAGGGAGGGAGAAGGGGATGGAGGGGTAATATGATTAGCACACGTGATGTAGGGATGGGGCACAGGGAAGGCAGTATAGCCCAGAGAAGACAAGTAGTGACTCTATAGCACCTTACCATGTTGATGGACAGTGACTACAATGGGGTATGTGTGGGGCCCTGATAATATGAGTGAATGTAACAGCCGCAATGTTGCTGATGTGAAAAGAAACCTTTACAGATTGTATATTAATGATATCTTATTTAAAAAAACATAATTGATGAACCCTTAATTTTTTCATATTTATTTCCTAGTTAAGAATAAAAAGACACTGGTATTTATAATAAATAATATCACACAACACCTACATAGGAAAATTTTAAGTTCAAGGAGATGAAACATCTTTATTAACTTTATTATTTATTTTTAATTTTTTATTAACTGCCTCACCTACTGACATAATATTTTTTATTACATAAAAAATTCTTTACCTGCATCAGATACATCTCTTCCCAGACTTTTCTTCTCAAGATGATTCAAAATGAAGTCCTCTTGAAAAACATGAAGCAGCTGGGTTTTTCTGCCTTGCTGAAAAATAAATACCAATATAAGTTGACATATATATTATTTACATAATGCTAAATGGCCAGAAAAATAATACTTACAAGTTTGGTAATAGGATCTAAAGCAATAATGCATCCTGGCCTGGCTGTTGACTGTTGGCTTACGATGTTAAACACTTCACCAACGTATTTCTGTTTTTAAAGAAATGGATATCTCTTTTATTAAACAATTAAATTCAGTAATAATTAATAACAAATAATGTGAAATTTTAGGCATAACATTAATAAGTATTTTCAAGTGAGGCTAAGAAAGTTCACAAGCCCCTTTCATTACACACATTCTAAGACTTTTACTAGGAATGAGTAAGAGTTAACAGCTCAAAGAAAGACAATGCTTGGTAACTGTTGGAGGGAAAAATATTTTATAACCATTAATGTGAAAGAGTGACTTTAATCTCATAGAAATGATCTAAGAATCAATGCTTTTTAAGCAGTACTCTGAGGTGAGAAGAAACAAGTTGACATACTGTCTATTTATACATGCTGATTTTTTAATCCTTTATGTTCTGACTGCTCTAGTCAAGGTCACATTGCTACATCCAATCTTGATCATATCTCATCTATCAGCATCGTTTGATCCTGATGATCACTCCCTTCTCCTTGAAATAATTTTCTTCGCTTGGTTTCCACTGCACACCATACTCACCCCACTTTTGACAATGGAACACCCCAGGATTCAATCCTTCCATCATTTCTACTTTATATCTATTCTGTATCTCAGTGATCTCATTCAGCTTCACGATTTAAATTTATATTCTGACCACTACTTATTTTCTATCTGCAGATTGGGTATCCCTCTAAACTCCAGACATTAGCCTATTGGTCTCTTGGATGTACATCAAACAGGCATCTCAAAATTAACATGTCCATATCCAGGCTCAAAATCTCCCGGATCCTCAAAATCAGGTACTCGTCCAACTTCTCATCTCAACTCAAAGCAACTTGCTAGTGTTGAGCCACAAACCTTGACAGTTATCCTCTCTTTCTCACATAAACCCCATATCCAGTCCACGCCTCACTGTTCAGTGTTGGAAGACAACCACATTTGACCAATTCTTACCATCTTTTATATTGCTACCACTTGCTACCTTTCTAAGCCCTTTGACTCTGTACTGGACTACTATAATAGTTCTGAATTGGTCTCTCTGATTCCCCTTCTGCTTCCCATGTCTAAACTATATAGAAACCAGACTGCTCCTTTTAAAATCTAAGTGAGATTCTGTCACTCTGCCATTCTTTTCATGGTTTCTATGTTACTCAAAGTAAAAGTCAAAGTTACGACAAAGGCTTATGAGGCCTCATATGACCTGGCCAGGCTAACTTTCTAACTTTAATCCTGAGTACTCTCCACTTCACTCTGCTCCAGACACAAGAGCCTCTTTACTAATTCATTACACACCAAACGTGCTCTGGTTTCAGGATCTTTGCACAAGCTGTTCCTCTTCCTGGAATACTCTTCCTCTAAATAGTCACACAACTAGCTTCTTCATCTCCTTCAGATCTTTACTCAAATGGTACCTTTTCTATGAGGATTTCCCTGACAAGCACCTTACTTGGTATTCCCTACTACTCTGCAATGCTAATTCTCTCCATAGTTTTTATTAATATCTTTTTATCCTTCTCCCCTATATCCCTTTAGAATATGACTTCAGATTTTTGTCTATTTTGTTCACATCTAAGTTCCCAGAATTTAAAACAATTCCTGAAAAACAAAAGGCCTTCAATAAATATGTTTCTATTATCATACTATATATGTGTTTTTAAAAACCTGGCATTCTGTAAAACCATGCATTAAAAATAACTTAGGGGAAAAACTGAATTGGAGCAGATCACTGACACCTATGCAATTCTCTAACCAGAACATTAATAAAAACATTAATTGGTAACTGAGAAGATGGCTTGAATCTCCTAAACAAGAAGTGTAGTAGGGCTGACGGTTACACCTCAGGGGATATTTTAAAACACCAAAACCAAATGAATAGAAACACTGGCTGCTAGAGGCACTGAGACAAAGTAGTGGTGGACTGCTATTAGCTGGGCACAGGAAGAAGTGCCACCTATCAAAAGACAAAAGCTTTGCAGTGGTGTTGATAGGATTCCTAACTCCATTGCAACCAAGCTGAGTGCTTTTTCTTCCTTGATTAAGATTAAAATTTCACTGTTACTTCAGCTCCCCTTGCCTACACACAACTGAAGGTTACGAACCAACATAATTTCCACATTATACTGTCAGTAGTACCTATTTATCCCTTAGCAAAGAAGTATTACAGAAACACATATTGTAGGACACTGGACTCTACTTTTGGAATGGATGAAATAAATGGTCTCTTTTTAAAGGGGCTTACAATCACTGTAAGGATACAATGCAAATGTGAAAAAATGAAATAAATAAAAAATATACAGGTGTATTATAAATTATGTCACAATTCTAGAACATACCCAATAAATATAAATTAAGTGACGATAAATATCATGTTTTAAAAACCATTTACTTACAGAAATTTCAGGATTGGAAAGCTCATATAGAAGTTTCTTGGCATCAATAACTGCTTCATATAATCTCAGATACTGTCCATCACTTGCTACGAAGCATGCACTAGGAGAGTTGCAGTATGCACCTACAAAGTATTTACAAACATTTAAAATTTAACCCTTAAGTGATAATGTCAGAAAACATAAGTTTCTTGAGAATGCTTACCTAAACAGTAGCTGGGTATAAGAGTGGGCAGCCATGCCACATTGGAAAATGCAGAAACATGAAGAGAATTAATCCGGGCAAGTTCAGAAACACCTCCAGAAAAAGACAATGGTCCAACTGGATCAACCCTCCAAAGAATAAGCTCACTATAAACTGCATTAGGATCCTGAAATGCCACATCAATGGTGCTTTTATTCTGTTGTGCCAAAGAACATTCTTCAGTATTTACAGCATCATAAAGTTGCTTTTCGTTATCAACATCTGGTGTCCTTAATGCATTATGGTGCGATGTTGTAAGCAATAATGGTAATACTGAGTGGCAAGCTAAATCATTAAGATGAAAACGATGACCACAATATCTGGATTTGTGAGAAATACTCAGAACTGTAGAAAAAGCAGATTCCTCAGCAAAACTGACCAGCCACTGATTCAGAGAGCCATCAGCATGCTTTGAAATCATCATAACATTTGGAGTAAAAATACTTAATTTTAAACTATTAGTTGATTTATTGTGACCAGAAGAGATAAGCATTGATGTAGAACGTGTGAGGCTTGAGGGTTTTTGTTTCCCTTGCTGAATAGCCAAGTCAACGTTCTTGGTACAGGCATACATCACTATGCTTTTACAGAGAGAGTTTGCATCACCTGTAGGGAAAGCTACAGGAATTCTGGAAACAAAGGACACCTAGAATTAAGAAAGTGAGTATTAGAACACATGAAATTACATAAACAGTTATTATAAAACAATATCCAAATTGAACTAGAAGTAGCTCTCCAGCCAACATAATAATAGTACCTGAACTTGACGAAACATACCAGGCTGGTATTCATCCAGCCAATCCACATGCCAAACCAGCAAAGAACCATCCATGGGATGAATACTAAACAGCATGTCTGCATTTTTACTCCATTCACACAGAAGTACTTCAATCTGGTGATTAGTGATAGCTGCTGGTAATGGCACAAAACTTGAGTTTGGTACCGTTTTATCACCACCCAATTCCTTCTTTTCATCAATACCATCATCCGTTTCTATAAGCAAAAGGGTTCATGAACCAAGATGTAACTATAAATTAAGAAATATCCTTATATATGCAATCAGGATGAATAACATAATAGTTTTCATATAAATAAGAAATGGGCTCCCCTTTAAAAATAACTTTGCTCCAGGAATAAAAGGCCACTGGAGTTAACTTAATAATCAGAAGGCTCAATAATCAGAAGTTAATTCGGTAATAGAGTTAATTCAGTTTTATTTGTTTGAAAATGAGTTAGTGCATTAATAGTAGAAGGACTAATACTGGACTGGAAAATCGGTAAACTGATTTCTAAAGAAGAAGTACCACAATTAACTGCTCAGAAGTAAGACAAACCTCTTCTTTGGACCTTAGTTTTGCTCATGGTAAAATGAAGGAGTTGCATCTGGGGCTACAAATCTGGACTGAATTTTTTAAATATATTATTGGAATATAATTTGCACATTCTTCATAATGGAGATTTATCCAAACCTGAATCTGTTACACTAGCTATCCTCTAGATGTATGCACTTCCAACCGATATGACATCTTAAAGAAACCATTTTAAAGGAATACATTTATACACCCTATTTCCAGATTTCCTTCAATATACAGGTAATTAAAAATAAGCTGGTATGCCAAATTATTAATATAGATAAATATATATATATTCTGACTTGTATTTCAAAATCCTGTCCCCTTCACCTGGTTAGGAATATAGAGCTTTTCTTAAAAGAAGACTCACAAAAGATGTAAGACTGTCTACCAGATTTAAAAAATTAGTCAAGACATGCAAATCATTAAGAAAAAAACTCAACAGAAAGTTAGGCAAAGGGCATGAAGAGGAAAACTACAGGAAGGGCTAAGTAATTCTGTTCAAATTGCTTCAAGAATATGTCAAGTAAAACAAGATGCCATTTTCCCCATATCAAGTGGCAAAAAGGTAATATAGTGAACAATCCAGTGTTGACAAGGATGTGAAAACAGGTTATTTGGATCATTTATAAAGAGATATTGTACTCCCTGTTAGAGAGAATACAAATTGGTAAAACATTTCTGGAGAGAAATTTGGCAGAAGTTACTGAAATTTAATATGTTTACCCTCTCATGTAATTCCACATCTGGGAATCTACCTTACAGAAAAATTCACAGAGATGAAAAGATCCGTCATAGTACCATTATCAGTATAGTGAGAAACAACTTAAATCAATTTCAGTGTCTATCAAGGAGGAAATGCTAAAGTTTTCTTTTGACACAAAATATTCTGAAGCTGTTAAAAATAACAAAACAGAGAAGAACTCATTGCAGAACACTGTTTTTGTTTAAAAATGAACTCCTATAACTTAAAAAAAACTGCTTATATACATACATTTGTATGAGCATAGAAAAGAATAAATCTGGAAGGTTACCCATCAAACTTAACAGTGGGGGAACTTCATACCTATCTGTGTTGTTTGATACTAAAACAAAACTTTTTAAAAACAAAAACATGTATGAACAACAAACTGTAGCAGAGATGGCTAGCTGGCCACCACACATTCATGTTTCACAGTCCTTAGTACAGAAGGGCTATCAAGTCAGAAGCTACATGGGGCCTGTGATCAGTCTTTGCCAATGAAACAAGAGTAGAGAGGGATGTGCAATTCTATGTCAACAAAGTTGAGAAACAGCTATACCTCATCTTTGCCCTCACTCTCCCCTGACTGAGGCTGAAAATAAAGGAGTTTAAGGACCTAGGATAATGTTTCTCAAACTTTCGTACATAACGAATCACCTGGGACTTCATTAAATTGCAGATTCTTGTTCAGTAGCTCCAGGTGTAGCCTGAGTTTGCATTCCTAACAAGCTCCCAGGTAATGCCAACTCTGCTAATCTCACAGTCTAAGTAGTAAGCACCTAGTGGCTGACAACACAGGAGGCAGAATCCTGAGTTCCTGTGTCACCATGCAGAAAGAAGAAAGCCACCTGGACAAGGAACATATATACTGGATTATTAAACTAGCTGATCAAATAAGTATTATGCCATTGCATTTTGAAGTTTATTTGATAACACTGTTACCCTACTATAAAAATCTTTGTTATTTTGAACAGAACTTTGTGTTTTTTATCCTTCTTAAAGATTTACCTTCATCAGATTTTACATCTGCTTGATTAGAGTCTTCTGCACTGGCTTCAGAAGATGGATGGTCAAAACTTTTTCTAAGTTGTTGTAAAAAGACTTCCATGGACAAAGTAAAATGCAACTCTTTATTGTTTAGCCAGTGTACCACAAAAGGCCCACTCTTCTCTTCATTTTCACTTAGACTTAGAGACGTAATAGAAGGAAGAAGTGGAATGTCTATAAAGAACAATAACAAAAGAAACCCCCAATTAATATTTCTATCATTCTAGCATACAAAACATTGAGGTTCCATATTTTTATTATTAGCTGTCACATTTTTCCGTAAACCTCTGTAATACATTTTATTTAACCTATAAGGCAACCAACATGGTTCCCACAATTATTACTGAAAACACACCTAAATGGTAAATTTAATATACCTATTATAAAGGAGATAAAATTACATATTCTAGGTCATACAACGTAAGTTACATATACATAGATATCTGTTTTTTTAATTCTAAAAAACATTCTCATTAAGAAACACACCTATAATTTCAATACATGGTAACAGGAAATGTTTCTTAATTTATACACAAACTTTAGTAAGAAACATAGTTTAACCTGATCTACAATGGAAAATGCCATCATTATGATGTCAAAGGAACTAGTGATATATTTATCTCAACAGCAACATCTTCCTTTTCATTTAGTAGAGTGACCTATTAGCTTTTTAATGACTCTTTCATCTAATCCTAAAATAGATGCTGCTTATGAAGAACGAGTTGGAAGTATGAACCTGAGGTTCCCTTATACTCAAGAAAGGCATTCAAGAAAAAACAAATCAGCTAAAAAAAAAAACTGCTCCTTGATATTACTTTTGATATAACTGATAAATTATGTATACTGAAGTACAAAATCAGAGTAAACTGTGACAAACGATAATCCCTAATTACCAGAAGTGAAGAAAAAATTGTTTATCATATTAAACCAAATGCAAATCTAGCTCATGCTAGCTGGTGTCTGCTGAACAGTAAAGGCTGGAATGGATTTAGGCAATATAAACAATTTTCTCCAGAAGCAATCTACTGATTTTCTTTTAAAGGAAGGATAAATCAATTGAATTAATTATCTGTTCAAACCATGGGTCTATTGCTGAAAACCAACAGTAACAGTATTATAGGGAATGAATGGTAAAGGAAAGGATAAAAGAATCTTTCTGTCCCTTCTACTGGAGGTGGGTTCTAAGAGTTGATAAGATACATCCAGTCTAAGAGTTGTGCTTATAACCATACATTCATTAGTACAGTTGTTTGATTAGTGTTTATCCCCCTGCCTGATTATATGCTTCATAAGAGAAGCAAGGATCACACCTGTTTTGATCACCACCTCCAGTTCTTACACTGGCACTAATTAAACACTCAATAAAAGCCTTGAGGGACTGAAGTGTCAAATCCCACTGTTCCTAGGTAAATATACAACAGTGCCAAGTTTGAGAGAATAACCCCAAGAATCCTAATAGGTAGGATTTTCTGATTTTTAACTTAGAATCAACCCCAAAAATACCACCAATGTCTCTAAGAAACTACATTTAGCTTAACTTAGATGTTAAGTACACAAGAAGGAGGGTCTAATGCTGGCTTTTAGCAGAAGTGTACTAGCTAAAAAGAAAGTCACAGTTCTTGTCTCCTGATCTCACTCAAAGAATTTGACTGAAGTAATTTTTTAAGAGAAATCTTCATGGAAAGCATGTAGGAACTAGAACTAAGAGAACATGCTTTCAGGAGTTCCTCTCCTGTATCTATTTGTAATAATGGACAAAAATAAGTGAAGCCAAATCTGAGAGTCTGGCCTTGCATAAGAAACACAGACAGCATTCAGAAAGTTCATTCCAACAGATCTAATTTAGGGAAAGGAATTCTACATAGCATCTAATCAAACTGCTAATAATATTTTTTGCTTTGATTTGCTTTATATGCATGGATTTTCCTTAGGGACCTACAATCTAAAGAAAGCTTCTAGAGTTTTCGTTATTGAAAGGTAGTCAAGGGGATGCTATGTTGGAAGTTAGTTTCTTTTTCTGTAATTTTCAGCCTTTTCTGTTAAACTGAGAATTCAAGCTTTCTTTATTCTCAAAATACAGTCCTTTACTCAGCAGAGATTTTCAAAATTATTGTACTGACCTTAGAATTGCCTCTGAGTATTACAACCACTGTCAATGTATGGTTTTGATAAAGGTTAATGGCATTTCCCAAGCCTATATAATTTTTTAAATATAAATAATCTAATATTTATATTAAAATACTACTACAAATCCAGTATGCTGTATGGAAATAGGTCATCCTTAATTTATACTTAGGAATTATCCCCAAAACTCATCAATAGTGGTTATCTCCTGCCGGGAAGGACCAGGGTGTGATAGAGATTAAAGGAGGCTTTTATTTTTCTCTTTCTATACCGATGGCATTTATCATGTACAAATACTGTTTCAAACTTTTTTCCCAGTAATACTCTAAAGTTGCACTTTAAGTGCCCACCTTAAGCAACCACTTAGTTTTTAAACTCCCAAGAAATATTTATTAAAATGATGAATACTTAAATCTTCCCAAACATAGATCCAGATGTTCTAGATCTTTCAATCTTATAGTACATATTTGACTGTAGAGGTAAGTTTCTTAATTCTTTCAGTTGGAATGCCTACATATTGCTTCCTATTTCTGAAATTGCTCTAAAGATTAAATACTAAACAAAATGATTTTATTTTAACAACTATATAATAATTATAAAATACTACACTGTGGTGTTAACCTCTATGCTAAGTATTAGCTCAAATCTCAATATGTGAATAAACTAATAATCTCAATGACTTATCAAGATTGGAAATCACACACTAAACCATAGCCTTAAAAACAAATAAGTAAACAAATACTTCTTTTCATGTAACCAATAAGCTGGCTATAATGAAAAATTAACCAAGAAAGTTCCCTCTGACTTTTTACTTGTACAGAAACTAAAGTACAACTTGTTTGTTATAAATTCAGTCCACTCAATTCCAAAAAACATTTGTGCTTCAGTACCTGTGGCTGGGTTGATACTGGCTGCAATGTGAAAGTGGCAGAGTGCATTGGCATGCAGTGAGGTGTTCCTGTGGACATGATGAGGATCCTGCTGGTGTGGCATGTATCCCGTATGTGCTACAAGGGCAAGTGATCTCCTCCGGCCTCTACAAAAATGTCTCAGATTTACCTGTGTGAATAAAAACAAGGTAAAAATAATGTCTATATGTCACAAACATGTATGGATAGGTTATATAATGAATGTTAGTCATTACACATCCTATTTCAGATGAGTTTATATGTACAAATATCTTTCAGCACTTTTGTACAGCATGTTTAAAACAGAAAGAATAAGCTCAGTACTTGAACTGTATGACTCTTAACCATCCAACAAGGCTTTGACATTTTTATTTAATTTTCTGATAACTTTCTCAACTTAAAAGTTTACAATAATGTGCCTATGGATAATGATGTCTGTGTATACCATTCTCTTAGTATCCACAGTTTATTCCCTATGGCCACAAGGCATTAAGTAATTACCTTCACACATAATATTTTATAATTTGCAAAGCACTTTCAGAGATCATCTCATTTGACCCATAACAGTGCAAATACTGTTTTTTTTCATCTTTCAAATGATAATATAGTTTACAGAGAACTCAAGGTCACCTAAAAGCAGAAAGAGAGTTTTCAAATTCCTAGTCAGACTTCATTCAGCTAATAGTATACATAAGCACTCTATTGGTCACTGAGTCTCCTTGCAATATGTATTTAATTACATTCTGAGCCATTAGAAAAATAGCTGTTCCATAATCATACAAAGAATTCAAAGACAAATCATTTTTTGGTCACTTACTGTTTTCAATAGCAAGAAAAAAATAAGAAGAATTTGTATTACTAGTCTATGTTCAATTGGCCTAAACATCAAAAACTGTCTTTACTTCCACACTAATTAGTAAAATAAACACTTCAAGTTCTGTGGAGATTCTAAAAACAGAAATACATCTGGTAAACTGTAGAAAAGAATCTGATAATTATGACAGTATGAACACCAACGCCCAAAGAAATAAAAAACTAACTTATTTTTACAGTCAAATCCTTGCATTCTCAGATTTTAATTTGCTTTATGTTATTTAGCTAAGTCGGTGTAATCATCCCTTCATCAATTAACCTAATCCGAACTATATTGAAAATTTTTCTGAAAACTGTTTTCTTAACAAACATATTTTTTCACTACTACGTATGACTTTGAATGTTAATTAGAATGAATGTTACAAAAAAGCTAATGTTTTATAACTTGCAGGAAATGACATCTAACAAAAACACTCACATCTAAAGCATTTTGAACTCGTTCTTTACTGGAAGCATTTCTCTTGAAGTTATTTATTAAATTAATTGGTTCAGTCCAATGGTTGCAGTCACCTCCATATAGCAAGCAATCATTTGGTAAAAATGTCTCTACCCAAAGACGACATACATTATCTTTGCAGCAAGTCAACAGTACATTACATACAGAAGCCCTAAGAGATAAAATGATTTTAGAGACAGAAATAAAATTTCACAACGTATCACATTTTACAGTGTTTCAATAATTATTAAAATGCATACAACTAAGACACTACTGAAGAAAATGTCAATATACATTTATGTGACATTTAGTCAAAACCATTACAATTGAGTATTTTATTTCATCACAGCAAATGCTTGCTAACCTATTTCTTTTCTGGCAGCCTAGAATTCAGTAGTTCTCTTTTCAACAATCTAAGATTCTTCTTACATCTAAAGAACAAAGACAGATCATGCCATAATCCTTCAGTTAATAAGAAAAAAACTTACACCTATTAAAGTTTTCTGATTTATTCAGTGGATGTTTATTCGAATTATTTCATAAAGTTTCATTTTGGCTTCCTGTAAAGGTATATGCACACTGGTCACTAACAAGCTACAGTAACTATTTAGTAGACTTACTCTTTCAATGCCTAAAATATGCCAAAAGCAGTGAAGTACAAGAATAGAAAGTCCATGAAAAAATAAAAACTAGTTACCTCCTTCCCTGGTCATTCTTGACTTTTAGTGAATTTACTGACTTGCCACCCAGAAAAATAAAAGCAAAATCAATTATGTATGTGTTAGTAACCCCAAGAGCATTATCAAGAGGTCAAAGGCTGAAACCCTATCAACAAAGACTACCTTCTATCAGATAACTCAGCAAATTTAGAAAAAAAACAAGTTACAATATCCTGTAGTAGACACTTACTCAAACATATTTTAAAAAAGAACATAAGTTTCTATGAAGTAATTCAGTAAATTTAAAAAATCAAAATATTCTATAGTAGTCAACATATGTTTGTTAAATCTATCTACCTAATTAAAAAGGAAGAACAAAGGGAAAGAAAAGGGAGAACAGAAAGCTTCCTCTTGGTCGCCTCCCATTTCAGCTTCCCTCCTCGGCTCTCTCACCGCCCTCCCACCCTCCCTCACCTTGGTGTCTACTCCCTGCCTTTGTTCCCTTTCCACCCAACTCTCTGGCCTTCTCTCTGCCCCACATTTCTGTTTCTCAGCTTCTGCAGACCACCCTCCCTTTCCACCTCTCCCCCCTTCCTAGGGTCCCTCCTTTCTTTCCAAACCCTGTTTCTCTCTCCTTTTCCCAATCCTCATGCTTCTCCCTCACTCTTCCTCCTCCATTTTTTCCCCTCTTATTTCTCTATCCCCCTCTGACCTTCTCCTGTCCTCCTTCTCTCTTAATTTCTGTCTAGTACATTCACATACACACAGGCAGTGGCATGAGATTAAAAGTTAGCAAATAGAAACATAAGAAAATACATCAAAAAGGAAACATGAAAAGTTTGAAGTTCATAGTGCCTATTGGTACTGGCAGAATGGGAAGGCTTATGAAGGAAGGGCAGAGGGTCGGAGACTAATGGGCTGAACAGACACAGTCAGAAGAGGCATAAGAACTTAGGTAAAAGTAACAAAGCAAGCGAGAAAAGTGCACATCTCTGAAACATGAAGAAGACCCAGGAGCATGGGTGACACCAGGTGATTCCCTGTAGGATAGGCCTTATAGATATTCAGTGTAAATAGCTGGCAGGTAGTATCAGCAGGGCATGGAAGAAATAACCTGATCCATCTGAAGCATTTCTATGGCAATAGTGCCCTTCCTCACTTCTTCACTTAGAGTATCTTATTCTTTTTTCAATGGCATGTCATATTCAGGTATAGTCAAAAAGAAAAAGGTACAACTTTATAGAAGGCACACATGTGATAAAATGTCTGCAATACCAGTCCTATTGTGATGTAATAACAGACTAAGATGGTTTTAAAACTAGTTATCTAGAACCAACTTTTGGAAGATTTTGGAGGATACAATTAAACTCCCTGCCTGTCTAACATTTCATCAATTTTTAAGCAGCAAAAAAGTATATGCTTATTACAAACACTGCCCCATTCTTTCTCAAAGCCAGCAGTCCAGCAGTCCCCTTGCATAAACTATTACCATTTGCTTGAGCATTTTAATTTTATGTGAAAGACAAAGCACTTGTATCACCCAGTAAAGATGTCATATTAGAAAGAACAATGGATTTTGATGAATCTCTCCCATCAGAGAGTCAGCCTTCCCACTCTACACCTGCCAGCTCTTGGTGAAAAAAACTGAAAACCATAAGAGCTCAGGAAGATTAGCTGGTTCTTAAATGATATGGATCCAAACAGGAAATTCTGGAAAGACTAAAATTCCCTAAAAGATACTGTAACAGAAAATTTGAGTTCTATATCACAATGTGCTATGCTGTAGAATTTAGCTGATGAAAGATAAAATGAACATAGGCAGAAAAAAACCTGGTATGTCTTATTGCTGTCATCAGACATTTGTTATGGCCTGGTTTAAGGCAGCTGCCTCTGCCTCCACTGTGATCACGTTTGCTAGCACTGAGGGAACTAGGTCAGGAGCAGACGTGTATTTCAAAAGATGCAATACTTCAGAACACTCTTTTTAAATATTCTGCTGGTCTAATCCAGTGCAACTGAAAACACCTGGAAATCAACCTCTAAAATGATGTAATCTTCAGATCTAAATGGTTCACAGTTTGGGATGACAGCTATTTTTATTGGGGCCATTTACAATATTTAAAAGGAAGGTTGTATGTCACAGCTCATTCTATTCTAAACACATTTTTATGTGTGTGGGCAATGGTCTCAGAGGTACTAGAGCAATAGTTCTCAAAGTGAACCTGTGTGAAGATTCTTTTTTCTTTTTTTTGGGCGGGGGTAAAATGTTTTATTATCCAGTTTGTTCTCCCAGGGATAGGTTGAGCTCTAGAATTACATCTGCATCCAATAGTCTGCAGGTCTGTAATCGTCTTTTTTTTTTTTTTTGAGAGGGCATCTCTCATATTATTGATCAAATGGTTGTTAACAACAATAAAATTCTGTTTGGGGGACTCAATGCACAATCATTAATCAACCCCAAGCCTAATTCTCAACAGTCTCCAATCTTCTGAAGTGTAACGAACAAGTTCTGACATGGTGAACAAGTTCTTACATAGTGAATAAGTTCTTACATGGTGAACAGTGCAAGGGCAGTCATATCACAGAAACTTTTGGTTTTGATCAGGCATCATGAACTATAAACAATCAAGTCAGATATAATTATTCATTTGATTTTTATACTTGATTTATATGTGAATCCCACATTTCTCCCTTATTTTTTTTTTTTTAATAAAATGCTGAAGTGGTAGGTAGATGCAAGATAAAGGTAGAAAACATAATTTAGTGCCTTAAGAGGGCAAATGTAGATGACCGTGTGTGAAGGTTCTTTTGCCAACAATATAGACTGTCCACACTACTTTCCCTTAGGCCAAAGACTGACTCATCCTCCTAACAATAGACTCATTCCTGTTCCTAGAGAATCCTATTCCTATGCTTTACTAGACTGGAGGGCTGGGGTAGGAAGAACAGAAATAACTACACTAGAAAGTAACTAAAAAATCTAGGTATAACAATGACAGATACAAGTTATTATACATTTGTCCAAACCCACAGACTGTACAAAGCCAAGAGGGAACTGTAAACTATGGACATTAGATGGTAAACATATGTTGATGTAGGTTCATGAATTGTAACAAAGTTAACATTCTGATCAGGGATGTTGATAATGGGTAAGGCTGTGCCTGTGAGAGGGAAAAAGGGGATATGGGAAATCTCTGTTCCTTCTCCTCAATTTTGCCGTGAACCTTAAACTGCTCTAAAAAGCCCAGTCTTAATATAAAAAAATTTTTTTCTTAATCTCAGTATATCCTGCTGGCTCAGAGAGCAAAACTGAAGTCAACAAATGATCCAGGTATATTACCAAAGATCAGTTTAGAACATCTCAGATGACAAAAGGTAAGGAACAAACTGTATTGCTCCAAGCCAGGCCAAATTGAAAATGGTCTCTATAACTTACTAAATATAGACAAAAATTCAATGGGATATCAAATCTTGCAAGGACTACAGGTAAGAAAGGAAATATTAACAGGTGTGCTTGTGCGTGCACGTGGAGGTTGAACAACTACCAACTTCAGAGTATTATAATGTATTAACCCCACTCCCTTTTCCTCAAAGATGTTGGATACAGTTAAAGAAATGTTTGAGGTCTCATGGTACATCCTCTCAATAAAGCTGTTTTGGTATTCTTAAAAGGAAAGCAGAGGAGATACACATAGAATGTGCAAGATGAGGGACTGAAATGTGAAGAAGTCCATGCAAATGGCAATATGGAGAATGACTGAGATGAAAGAATTGGATACAAAACACAGAGAAGAAAAAGATGCACAACTCTTCACTTAAAAACATCTGCTCTGGAGGTAAATTATTCTTTCATATGGCTCTCCTCTTGTCAATCATAGTTGACCCATGGCCAGAGGTCTGCAGAACAAGGACTAGCTAATATTACTTGAATCTTCATAGGTAAAAGACCTGTGTCTATGGGTTCTCAAAAAGTAAAAACAGTTAAAGTCACAAAGATGATACTCTCTTAATACATGGGAAAAATGACCAATCTACTGACCTAGGCATGTATTTGCTTGTTTTACGCCAGGAAAATCCATTTACAGCTCGAGGATGGGCCAGATATACAAAAGAAAAGTCAATTTCTCCTTGGGATTGTTTTTCTGAACTTGTATCTGGAGAGGTAACAGCTGTCCGCCAATTTTCTATATTATACCATACCTTTAAAAGACAGTCGTCCTAAGAAAAAAAAACAAAACAGAAAAATATCCAGATCAGAATTAATTAAAGGTTAATAAGTCAAATAGCATACATAAGATTTTTTTCCCCATTACAGGAGCTTAGGGATGGGAGAAGGAGCTGGGCATGGAGAAACTGAGAAGAAAACCTCTGATTCTCGTACTTTTCTCTTAGTATTATTTAATTGTGATTTGAGAATGAAGGTGTGTGAATATGTTTATTTTGAAAGGATAAGGAAAATCCTAGTTACTAAGTAGTACAGAAAATGGAGTCATTCAGGAAAGAAACATGAAGTTAAGGGTTTCTTTTTCACCACTTAGCTGTGTATCAGTAAGAAAGCACTACCACTAGCAGACTTACAAAGATCGCTCATTTTTAAAAGCACAGGACAGTTTTCAGGAATATGAGCATTCAAAGAAAATGTTGAGAATTATAATAGTTAACAACTACTATTATATAAAATATTTTAAGTATAATCAAAATTGCATCTCCTAATTTGGTAAGTAAAGGAAGAACAAGGGAAACCAGAATGCACCATGTTTTGCTCTTAGACTATAACCTCATTGCCACCCGCAAAGTCAGTCAAATAAACAACTCCACTTCTCTCCTAAAAAAGCATCACTGAGGATTTAGGTATCTCACATTCTTAGTCTGCAGAAGGCTCTGAGCCTTGGGAATAATTTCAGACTATTAGTTACGTATAAACCGCTCTGGGAACCAATGATTCAATAAAATAATTTGAAAGAAATACATTTTTCTGAAATCAACAGGTAATAACAAAGAAAATGATTACAAATGTCATTCTAGAAAGTCTGTAAATTCTTATATTTGCTTAGAAAGATTAATTACTCGCCCAAAATCAAAAAAATCGGTAAATGGCAGATTTATACCCAGATCTACATTTAAGCCTATGGTGTTTCAATTCTACCATACTGTCCTTCAACACAATAAGTTAGCCAATTTTTTGCTATTTAACATTTTTAATAGAAAACATTTTCAACTTAAATAAATAAAAGAAAGAAGCTGGTTAATGCTTTTGAATTTTCAGGAAGAAACCATATATACAATTCGGCAATAGCACGTTCACAAATTACCTTCCCAGCAGTGGCAAAAAATTCTCCATCTGGTGAAAATTTCATTAAATGAACTTGGGAAGCAGTCCTGTAAATTAAACAGATAAGGAATAATTTTCAAAGCAAATTAAATGACAGAGAAAGTGGTATTACTTCTCTAACATGTATTCAGAAATTTGTTTCAAATAGAAAATTTTGTGACATGTTTCACACTAACTTTTAAACATATCTCATAATATACAATAAACAGAAAAATTTTAATTACATACAATTTTTTAAAATGTAAAAATATCCATGCATAAGATTCCTGCAAGGAACAACCTGTCAGTCTTTAATGCTTAAAATGAAGGAGCTGTAGCTCACATTCCCTGAGGATGTGAAAGAAAAAGGTTTCATTTTTTTATTCTGGAAATCTGATTTCCAGAGCCCTAGATATCTTTATTCCAAAATACATTTTCATTAAATCAATATTTTTAAATGAGTGCTACTTTAAGCATTTGCCCAATTTATGTTTGGGTTAATGGTGGCCTTGCAACCATCATAGATTCAGCCTGCCAGCTTCTCCTATTACTTGGTGCACACTTGCCTTTTCTTCTCTGTGGAGCTTTGGCTCATTTTCCCTCATCACCTTCCCTTCTAGCTACCCTTAAATGCTGGTCTTAAGAAACCCCTTACCATTGATTTCCTTTTCTTTACCCAAGTTCATACTTATGAATGAAACTAAATTTATTTGTAAAGCAGGCCAAAGAGGAATTGTGTCACAGATCATTTCAAACACGAATAACATTTTTTCTTGATTTCAAGTATAATAAGTACATAACAGAAAATGTTGATGCAGAGGTATGAAAAGAAAAAAATGAAATGATCTATAGTTTCACCAATATCACAATCACACCCACTGCCAGGCAAAAGCACTGTTAACATTTTAATACACAGACTTCCAAACCCTTCTCTCCACCCTCCCTATCTAGTTTCTGTGGGACAGTGTTAAGGGAGGAGGATGGAAACTAAGGTCATATTTACAATTTGCTTTGTACTAAAGATTTGAAAAGATCTCATGAACATGTTTACATATCAATATGTATAGATGTGCATTATTTCATTGGCTTAAATTATTCCATGACACATATATGCAATGGGTGAAAATAATTCACTCTAGTTTTCTCAGTTTTGCTGCTACAAAAAAAAAAAGTGGTGCAATGAACATTCTCGCACATGCATTTTCATACATCTAATTAATCCTACGGATATCCTTAATACAAATTATTAAAAGTGCCTGTCTTCATATTTGTGACCCTGTTTCCCCTATGGTCTTCTCAAAACAACAGCAACAGCAGTCCTTTTAAAAGGGAATCAGAAATTCAGCAAAGTTGCAGGATATACAATTAATACAGAAATCTGTTGCATTCCTATATACTAACAATAAACTAACAGAGAAATCAGGGAAACAACTCCATCTACAATTACATCAAAAAGAATAAAATACCTAGGAATAAACCTAACCAAGGAGGTGAAAGACCCTGAAAGCTACAAGACACTCTTGAGAGAAATTTTAAGACACCAAAAAATGGAAATTTATCCTGTGCTCACAGATAGGAAGAATTAATACCGTCAAAATGGCCATCCTGCCTAAAGCAATTTACAGATTCAATGCAATCCCTATCAAAATACCAACAGCATTCTTCAGTGAACTGGGATGAATAGTTCTACAGTTCATGTGGAACCAAAGACCCCGAATAGCCAAAGCAGTCCTGAAAAAGAAGAACACAACTGGAGAGATTATATTCCCTGACTTCAAACTCTACTACAAAGCTACAGTAATCACAACAATTTGGTACTGGCATAAGAACAGACCCCATAAATCAATGCAATAGAAGAGAGAGCCCAGATATAAACCCACATATATATGGTTAATTAATATACAATAAAGTAGCAATGAATATACAAATGGGGAAAAGACAGCCTGGTTAACAACTGGTTTTGGCAAAACTGGACAGCTACATATAAGTTTTTGTTTAAGTTATGAAAACACAAAACTCTTAGAAGAAAACATAGGCAAAAATCTGTTGAATATAGCATGAGCAATTTTTTCCTGGACACATCTCCTCAAGCACAGGAAACAAAAATAAAAAATGAACAAGAGGGACAATATCAAACTAAAAAGCTTCTGTACAGCAAAGGACACCATCAGCAGAACAAAAAGGCATCCTACAGTTTGGGAGAATATATTTATAAATGACTCATCTGATAAGGGGTTAATACCCAAAATGTATAAAGAACTCAGAGACCTCAACACCCAAAAAACACATAACCTGATCAAAAAATGGGCAGAGGATCTGAACAGACACTTCTCCAGAGAAGAAATACAAATGGCCAACAGGCACATGAAAAGATGCTCCACATCACTAATCATAAGGGAAATGCAAATTAAAACCACAATGAGATTATCACCTCACACCAGCTAGAATGGTCACTGTCCAAAAGACAAAAAACAACAAATGCTGGCAAGGATGCAGAGAAATAGGAACCTTCCTACACTGTTGGTGGGCATGTAAATTGGTGCAACAGCTGTGGAAAGCAGTATGGAGGTTCCTCACAAAAAACAGAAATACCATTTTACGTATTAATTCCACTCCTAGAAATTTACCTGAAGAAAAAACAAAATCCCTTATTCAAAATGATACATGCACCCCTATGTTTATCATCACACTATGTGCAATAGCCAAGATATAGAAGCAACCTAAGTGTCCATCAATAGATGAATGGATAAAGATGTGGTACATATACACAATGGAATATTATTCAGTCATGAAAAGAAGAGAAATCCTGCCATGTGGAACAACATGGATGGATCTAGTGGGTATTATGCTCACTGATATAAGCCAGGCAGAGAAAGACAAATAACAATATGATTTCACTTATTTGTGGAATATGAAAACAAAGCAAAACAGAAGGAACAAAACAGCATTAGACTCATAGACACTGAGAAGTGACTAGTGGTTACCAAGGGGAGGGGAGTGGGCACTGGTGGGGGGGACTGTTGAATCACTGTGATGTACTTTTGATAATAAAAAAGATTGAGATTTTAAAAAAAGGGAATCAGATCTCAGTACTTCTCTGCTCAACAGCTGCCCAACTCAGAACATAGGCAAAAGCCTCACAATAAACTATAAGCTGATTCCTGACTGATCATATCCCCTATTGCTCCTCACCTCGTTCACTTTACTGCATCCACAAGCTAATCACACTTTTACCTCTGTCTTTGAACTTCATGTCCCCTCTGCCCACAACATTCTTCTCACTTTCTTCATTTCATGTCTATAATGAAAAATCACTTCTAGTCTTCTTCCCCTTATTACCCTATTCCTTTTTTTCTACTGTACTTACTGCTCTTCATCTAACATGTGTAACTAGGGATTTAAATGCACTATAAATGGAATGTGATCAAAGTCAACTTTTAAATGTATTCCAGTTAGTGTAATCTTCATCTGAACCTAAATCAAACCTTACAGTCTAGTTCCATGGTTTTTCTGATTACTCAAATAATCATCTCAAATAATTAGTATGTCTAGTTCAAGTTACTACTGTATCCTGTTCTCCTCTCCCAAATGACTTAACTTAGTACTTAAATTAAGGTTCTTGATTTAAGAATCTTCTCTTCTCACAAATGTGTGAAACACATTTCAAATGCTCAGTTCAACCCATGGAAGACCCTACTAGATCTGCTGTGAAGACAGTAACATTTTGCTGCTCTTCTCTCTCCAACCTTACATGAAAAATTCCAAAGCAAAGCCACATCTCTTTCTAAAGAACTATCTCTGCAAAATCCTATTTCTTATCCACATGTAAACCCTTTTTAATATCCATGATCCAGTTGAGGGTTGTAAAATACATGGAACCAGTTCCTTTGAAATCTCCTTATAAATTATATATATAGGAGGTCTGCCCTACTCTCACTTTGGTATCTGACATGTATCCTACTACTGCTTCATATAAAACTGACTCTGGATGAATTCAATTTAACATCCTGTCAAACTGGTTTACCAGTTTATTTTCTATTTTCCCCATGTGTTCACTGCTATATTCCAAGCATTTATATCACTGTCTGAAACATGGTTAACATTCAAGAAATATTTGTTGAATGAGCAAATGAACCTTGGAATTGCTGTCTAAAGGGTATGAAAAAAAATTAAGCCTGTTGATTCATATTTCCAAATTGCTCTCTAGAAAGATAATACCAATTGCATTTCTTTACTAATAGTTTTCCCAAAACACTCTCACTAGTAATAGACAGTCATCCTCTTCTTTCAGGATATTTCACATTTCTTAATTTCGAGTGAAGTGAATCAACTCTTAATATGCTTATTACTCATATGTACCACTACTTTAAAAATTTCTCTTCATTGTCCATTTTTCTACACTATTGAGATATCTGTCCTGTTCTAATTAAGACCTTCTTTTAAAAAAAGGCATTAGCTGGTGACAAGTAGTGATTTTACAGCATCTTACTATGTTGATGGACAGTGACTGTGAACAGGGATGTGGGGGGGGACTTGGTGAAGGGGGGAGCCTAGTAAACATAATGTCCTTCATGGAATTGTAGATTAATGATACCAAAAAAAAAAGGCATTAACCCCAAATTGCAAATATTTCCCCTCAAGTTTTTGTTTCTTTTCCTTATGGTCTTTCTTTGCTTTACAGAAGTGTTTCACTGATACACTTAAAGCTATTTATTTTTTCTTTTCCTTTCCTTTCAGCTTTTAGTTTTGCATACTTAGAAAGTCTTTCCCTAACTCTAAAGTGGCATTTTATATCCAATAGCAATAGAACATAAACGATAAATGTTAAATTTCCTAGTAGCCACATTTTAAAAAGGAAAAATGAACAGGTGAAAGTAACTCTATTTCACTTAACTTAATGTATCAAAAATATCATTTCAACATGTAACCAATAAAAAATAGGACATTTTACATTTTTTTCTTTGTGTTAAGTTTCTGAAATCTAGTGTGTATTTTATACTTGTATATCTCAATTCGGACTAGTCACATTTCAAGCACTCTGTGGTGTATGTGACTAGCTGCTACCATATTTGACACTGAAGCTCTAAAATATGAAAATTCACCTGTAGTTTCTTCTAATATTTGTTTTGTTGTATAGTAATTCAGGTTTTCCCTTCCTTTGACATTCATTCTGATGCCAGGTAAAAAACAGATGCTATTTTTCTCCACAGAGCTAGCAAGTTAGCCCCACTGATGTAAAATGCCACCTCACATATTAAATCTCCATGTATAACTGGGTCTAATCCCAGACCCTAACTTGTCTATTGCTATATCAACAATAAACTGCTTGACCAGCTGTAGCTTCAAATTTTACTATACACTTCAATTTTACTTTCACAATTTTCCTGATTTTCCCACATTCACCCTTTTATATGAAGTTTAGAACTATGCTCAAAAGTAGAAATTCCAATGAGAGTTTGACAAGGATTATATCGTTCAATAGTAGATAGATATGAGAAAAATATGCTTCTTCACAATAGGAAAACTTCCATTCAACAATATGGAAGTTTTCTGTCTCCTTTTGTATAGTTTAGCAATGGTCATCAGATAGGCTTTACCCATTTCTTATGTTTCTTCCTAGTTGTTTTATTCAACAATTAAAAAAAAAATCTGTAGAACATGGGAAATGGTGTATTATCTATATATATATAAGAAAAGATATGTCACAGAATAAAAAAATCAATACTTTTTATGTCAATGTGGTTTTACAAAAAACTAAAATGCATATATGGAACAGCTTTATCAGTTTAATCCCTAATTAACTGCTTACTTGCAATGCCAAATGCATCTCCAATCCCCAAAGTTAAGATCTGTTTTATGTGGATTTTCATCTTCAGTTGGCTTTTCCGAGTAAACATTGGACCAGAGTTGCAAACAGCTAGAACCAGTTAAAAGACGGTTGCCTAAAAAATATATAGATCATTCACCATTTATTATTTAGGTAGTGAGTTAAGTTACATGCTCAAAAGTTTCACATACTACTACAAAGATAATACAACTTCCAAAAAAAAAAAAGGTCAAATAACAAAAAAGAGACTGGGAAAAGGGAGAATAAGGCTGTATTTTAATTCTGTTGAAACAACTTTAGGAAAAAAAGGCAGATCTTATAATCTCTCATCCAACAAACTTTTAATGAACATCATCTTTGTGTGAGGCACCGGGGATACAATGACATATGAAGCACTGTCCTTTTTCATGATAAATTCTTACTCCAGGAGAGAAATTTATGAACAAAGGCATGAAGGCATGCAAGTTTAATATATTCCCAAGAATGCCTCACACTCTGGTGTGGTTAAGGAATAAGTATACAGTAGACCTAGAAAAAGAAATACGGTTAGAAAAACTCTGCAGTCAGATTGTGAAGCATTTTTGAAGTTCATAAGGAATTGGGAGTTAAACATTTTTGAGGGGATGGGAGTGTTACATCATGAAATCTGTTTTTAGAACAAGGGGTTTTAACTTGGGGTGGCATGTCAACAGATGGACTTGAAGAAGCCTGTAAACTTTTCTCCACTGAGACAATGTGCAAAAGTTTTATGTATATTATGTACATTTTTCTAGAGAGATAATCAATAATTTTTACCATACTTTCAAAGACTCCAGTACACAATGAATGGTAAACATTCTTTTCAGAAAATAACTCTAGAGATAGCCACAATTAGGGAAAACATAATTCACAGAGAAACCTGGTTAACTTACTTATAAAAATACACATGGGAAATCATGGGGATCTGGATCAAATTCTAAAGAAGCAAGGATTTGAAACCTATTTCAAAAAGCAGACTTTTCAGGGCTCGACATTAACTAAAAAACAGGGAGATACAAGAGGTTTCAAGGGACAGATTCCAACTTTATGACTTGGGTAATTGAGTAGAAGACTGTGCTATCCATCCAAAGAAGGTAACAGAGGACACACAGTTTTGGTTAAAAGCTAACGTAAGGCATGCACCTTGGCAGTTAAGGACTATGGATTTGTGTCTCTCTAGAAAGATCATTATTTCAGAAGAAAAGTGGGTCTGTGGTAAAAACAAAGACTTCAGATCCGAAATCCAAGTCTAAAACCCAAGTAAGTCACTTATCTAACTACATGAATTTGATCTAGTTTGGCAACCTCTGAGACTCAATTTTCTCATCTATGAATTTATAAATTTGTATAGAGATGTTGTAAGGATTAGCTATGATATTTTTATCATATCCAGCATACTCTAGGCACTTAGGCAGAAGCTCAATAAATAGTAGCAACTACGGGGAAAGCTTCACACACAGTTAAAACAGCCAAGAAAGTACTAATGAGGTATTTCGTTTAAATACGGTTACTATTCCACTATTCAGCTTACCAACAGACACTGGTTTCTTTTTTGAGGTATAATTGACATATACCATTATATTAATTCAGGTGTACAACATACTGATTAGATATTTGTATAAATTGCAACATGATCAGTTCAATAAGTTCAGTTAAAATGCATCACCATCCAGTTACAATTTTTTTTCTTTTGATGACAACTTTGAAGATCTCTTTTAGCAACTTTCAAATACACAATACAGTATTATTAACTATAGTCACCATGCTGTACATTATATAACTAGGACTTTTTATTTTATAACTGGAAATTTGTATCTTTTGACCACTTTCACCTGTTTCATCCCCACCCCACTTCCCACTTCTGGCTACTACCAATCTGTTCTCTGTAAATATTAATTCAGTTTTTGTAACCTTTCTTTTCTATAACATAAACTGAAGATAAAATTAAGATATCCCATGAAGGATTAAAAAATTAATATAGAATACAAAATAATCCTAGTTAGAATGAAACACAAGTAGTTAAGGTATGGCATTACATTTTGATTTAGAACAAAGGGCAGAGTTATGGATATTAAAGCAAGAAAAAGAGCATGAAAATTCTAAAACAAAATATTATGATTTAAGCAAGATGCTACAGTGGATTTGGAGACAACACAAAAGCACTCCAGTTTACTAACACCATCTGTAAAAAACTGTATTGTGTGCCAATACCTGGTATATAATAAAAAGTGAATATTAATCAAAACTAAATTACTAACATGTCACTTAAAATACTTACAATCTTTTATAATCTGTTTATAAATAATCACAAAGTTCATTTGGAAAAGTAATAATACACTAATACTCCCAAATATTTATTACAGTTATAATCTATTTCTCAACCAAACCATTACATTTTAAACTCTTCAATTACTATAAGAAAAACAATAAACTTTTATATGAATTTCAGCTCAATCATGATTAAAAAGATAATGGGCATGAGCTGTTGTCAAGTCACTACTAGATATGTTTAGAAAACTATCTTTGAACACTGCTCTGTAATGATGATTTTAGAGGAATTTAACATTAATACTATCTTCTGAAGCATTAGTACTAATAGACCACAGATACAAAAATTCCAAGCTACTACTATGTCATTACTACAGAAATATCACTCAATTCAAATTTAAATGTTTTTATTATAGTTACTAATATGACACTTGAAGCAGCCAGTTCACTGCTAATATTTTTATAGAACTCTATCATTCACCATCAAGTATTTTCATTTACACTGCCATATGTAATCATTAAAAAACTATCTTGTGAAATAGACATGAATTTACAAGTGAGTTAACCATTCTTGATCTGTTAAGTAATCTGTTCATGATCATAAAATTTGTAGTCAAATACGTAAACATTTTTTGAGAGCCTGATATATGATATGCTTCTAAATATAAGTAAAATACTAAATGAAAAAGAATCTCAGCCTGGTCTGATAAAAAAATTACTCATGTGAACAAATGATTACAACAGTTTGCAATGCTATAATAACCACATAATTTATAATCCAAACAGGAACACTTGGGGTAGAAGGTGATATTATTAATTATCATATGAGGACAACAGGCATAAATGGGGACATAAGAAACCCTATCCATAGTAGAGTTATAAAGTGCTATATTAATGTCAAATTTGAACTCAGGTCTGACCCATTTTTACTGCATGCATAAAATATACCTGTAGGTTACCAGCTAGTAAGCATCAGTCTTACAATCTCATGGGAAGAAATATTTTTAAACAGTGTGATTTTTTTTCTTTTTTAAATTTCAAAGATAATCTTTTTCCTAAATTTTGAAAAGTTCTGTACTTGTATTTTAAATTAACATTGTTTCTCAGCCATTTCACCTATTATATTAAAATTTGAACTATCTTATCTGCCTTAACTCATGACTTCTACTTCCATGCTCCAAAGAGAACTTCTTTCTTATATTCTAGAAATTTCTATAGTTTGGATATTGCTATTTGATATCAAGCACCTCAAATTCTCCATATCCAAACAAAACCTATGTTCCACCATCTCTAACTAATACATAGCACTCTTCTTGTGGTCATAGACAGTCTTAGAGTAATCTGAAATCCAGTTGTCAAATAATGTTAATTCTATTCCTAAATGCATTTCATATCCATGTACTCCTTTCGTTATTCACTTGATATTAACTAAGCACCTACCACATTAAAAGCCCTGAAACAAGTTCTTATTTCTCCTTCAGACTACTATGAATGTGTATTTTCCAAAGTTAATTGTAGATCATTTTAAGTAGTATTTCTCCTCCTGTTCCTCTTGTCTCTAATCCTTCTAACTCACTGCTACCAGAAAAATCGTGCAAAACCATAAATCTTAGCTTGCTAGCCACTTTCAAAAACCTGTAATACTTTTTAGACAATTAAAAAGAATTCAAATTCCTTAGCATGACTTTAAAGGCCTTCCATAATATGCTCCAATCTTCTCTTATCACCAGCCACTACACCATAGCTTCAATGAAGTACTAACCATTATTATAATGTATCTTTTGCTTTCTCTGTGCCTTTGCTCAGTGCGGTAAATTGGTAAAAATGGCTTTGGGCTGGTTTTTTAATGCAGAAACAGGTAACTGATAAATACAGACATTACCTCGTCTTAGAATCTACTTTTTCTCCCCTCGTCCATCTATTCCCAGCCTCATTTTTAAAAATCTCTCTACTCTCAGGTCAAAGCTCCTTCCTCTTCAATGAAATTTTGATTCCCCAGAGAAAACTAATGTCACCTTCCCAAAACAACAGATTTTCCTAGTATCATTGGACACTATTACAGTGCATCTTCATTTCACTATTAGCTCTAAAAAAGCACAATCTGTTTTTTATTTACTTCTGTGTTCTCTACAATCTTATGCAAAGTTGAACTGAAATACATGAAATTAATAAAGGCAACAGCTTAGGTAAGCAATATTCCATTTCAGTTAATCCTACCTGCATTCTTACCTGCAGGATCCCAAGTTATATTGTGTGCTATTGATTCCAGAAGAAATTGGCCACTTTTCTGCCACTGGCTGTATAATTCCTAAAAAAAGACATTAAGCCAATTATTATTGGTATCTTTTCTATGTCAACTGAATACATTCATTCTTATTATTCTTAGTAATACATAAAGTAATTTTCTTGGAGGTATAATTGACCATGCAGTTGTTTTTAAGGAGAACAAATTCACTTCAATTCAGTCAAGAATAATAAGAATTATGTGATGGAGGAGATTAGTGAGAGGATATTTAGGTCCAAAGGTCTGTCTTTTGTATATTTAAAAAACTAGTAAGTATATGCTGACTTAGACAATAAGCACATTAACCTCAAAATCTTAAAATTATAATAATTATTATTACAGTTAACAATGTTTTACTTTTTAAATATGTCTGTTTCTCTGATATTTGAGGCTTTCTTCTCTTTGAATGTTTCATCCCCATTATGAGATCATATGGTATATATGAAAATTCAGAATAAGAGATGTAACAAATCCATTATATTATATAGCTTAGTCTTTTCATTCTGTAAAGCACTATTTTTCAAACTTTTTTACCTGCGAAGCAGTAAGAAATGTATGCTGCACTGTGACCCAGAACACATATACATATACAAATAAATGCAATCTAAGTTTATCCTTAGTACATGTGATGCACTCAAATGTTTTCTATTCTGTTTTACTTTTAAATTCAGGTTATGGCCTAACTTACTTTACTAACCTCTAGTAGATGGAGACCCATAAACAAACTTTCTGTTAAGATAGTGGTTCTCACACTTAAGCACAAGAATAGTCTCAGACGTTTATTAAAATCCAAATTTCTGAGACCCATGCCTAAAGGTTCAGGTTCGGAAGGTCCAGGACAGGGCACAAGATCTACACTTTAAACCAATATCACAAATGAATTTTGATAGAGGTAGCCTAAAGAATATGCTTTTATTAAACAAGCCTTGCAGGAACAGCCCCCAGTCACAGTATACATCAGAACCCTCATTAGAAAGACATAAATACCTAAACATAATCCCACACTTCAAGATTTAGAATACCCGGGGCAGGATCTGGACACATGCACAAGTAGTAATTCTAAAGCATACATCCCATGAAGAACCACCATGATAAAGAATATTCCAGAATGCACAAAGAAAGGGAAGTAATATATATTTTTATGAGGATCTAAAGATTATCTGAGACTATATCCTGGAATTACAGATTTTTGTGTACCTTCCAAGTCTACAATTTTTCCATTAGATTCAGTTTTTGCCTTATTCATCAAGCTTTTTTTTAAATCCTCTCTGCAAAGTCAGTGCCACCTACCAATAAACCAGCCTATTTTGAATTTTTAACTAGCGCATTAAACATTTTAGTTCAAAAGAAAATGGGCAAAAATGAATTTCTCAATTTCACCCTTACTAATTAAAGGCATTTTAACAAAACATACTGATTTTTTAAGTCAATTATTTCATTCAACTAATAGTTCTTATTATTTCAAATGTATTGTTCTGGGTGGAGTGACCACCTTTAGAATTTATTTTCAGTACTGCCAATTACTAAAGCATATGGTTGTAAGAACCTCTCCACTAGATTCAAAGGTAGCATATAAACACAAATAGAAATCAGGGGAGAATTGTTGACTCTCCTTCCATGAAATTTAAAAATGGGAATCAACTAACCAGAGAAAATATTTTTTTTACTAGCACAAAACAGGGAAAAGAATGCTCACTCATAGAAATCAATACAGCTGATTTTACTTCTGATTTTATAGCTCAAAAGCTGTTTCATTGGTCAACTCACTTATTTTCTTTGGGCCTCTGATGCCTTATTTATAAATAAGAAGTAACAGTTGACATACTGAGGGAATGTGTAAAATACTACAGAGCTAAGAGAGAATGAAAAGCATTAAAAGATATATAAAGGCATGTCTATTATTAGAACACTGTTTAATTCTTTACATTTAACATATATCCACACAGCCTTTGACATCATGTCACCCCTACTACATTCTCATGAGGAATGAACAGATATCAACTCATTTCATTATTTAGCAAAGAGCCTCATAAAGCTGGCTTGCTCAAGATCAAATAGCTAGAAAGAAACCAGTCCTGTGACTCCTAATACAATGCTTTTTAGATCACACTATGCTGATCTTCTTTCATATGGTTTAAATCCCTGGTTTACTCTTCAGTGGAGACGGTTAAAATAACCTGGTCTATCTGTTACATTTAAGAGCTTCAAAGCAAGCAACCAAGAAATCTATTACATAACCTCAAAATTTTAAACTCTTGTTTCAATGAGCTTTCAGAACTGTTTCTGAATACAGTTTCTTTATAAAGAAAATCATTCAGTGACCCATTAACGATTACATGATAATAAGTACAAGAATTTAAGTTCTAGAGGCATGTTAAAACTTTGCAGTTAAAACATGTAACTTTAAGAAAAGGCAGAAAAACTACATACAAGTTGACCATAAAAACAAAGAATAAAGTGCCACATATTACTGGACAATGGAGTTTGCCACTAGCAATAAAGTAACTGTTAAATTTAAAGTTATTGACTCTTCAAATACTTACTATAAAAGAAAAATTGTCAAAAGGGAAAAATCCAAAGCATTTCAAGACAATTCATCAGTGCAACTTAGCTTAATTCTTTCAGCTAAAGAATTAAAACATTTTTAATATGGAAGTGGTATTATAGTATATAAGTTATACTGATTTATTTGATGATCAATCTGAATTTGTACTCTTAAAAATACTGTCTTTTAATACTTAAGACATTTTAATTCCTAGGAGAAAGATGAAAAATTACTTACCAGATTTTTCTTTTGCTTTGGTAGGCTAACTGGTTCAAAAACAGAGATAACATTTCCATAGGATGCTGCAATCTTAGAAAAAAGAAAGAAAACTTATGGATACATTAACTCACTTTGAATTTAGAAAGAAAAATAAATAAATACTATAACTTAAAATATGTGCAAACACAATTTCATTCACCAGTAATTAAGAATGTCAGTTTTAGAAACAAATACTATCCAGGTCAGAATCGCAATCTGTCATTCACTGTGTAACCAGCAAGTTAATTTCTCTGAGCCTTATCTATATTTATAATATGTGTAATACTATATTCCTAACAGATTTTGAGGAGTGAAATAGCATTTGTAAAACATCTAGTATATAATTATCTGTAAGATGCACAATAAATGTTAACTCCCTTCCTCACAGAAGAAAATGTATTGATGTATTCTCTGCCAAGTTTAGAATCTAAAATGACTTAAAAATCAGTTTTTAGGTTACCTGTTCTCAAAATTCAAAATTCTGTCAGTGTATACTTAATTTTTACAAAATAAAATGTAGATCTACTGCTGTGTGAAGTTTTTCAATATCCATTTTATTTCAGTATCCTTAAAATTAACTCTTTAAATCAAGGGTGCATAACCCTTCCTGGCTCAGTTTTACTTGAGTGAGTCACAAATGAACATCAAGATTTCAGAATTCAGATGAAGAGAATGAATGAATCAGGGGTAAAAATAGCATAATCTAGTGAATAGGAGGTAAAGAATGAGGATGTAACATAGATGAGGAAAAAAACTACAATGGATATTTTTAACCATTCTGAGGCGTTCTCAGGATGTAGAAATCATCTGCACTGAGCTCATCTGGGAGTGAGTGTTTAGTTTGGGCCTTTAAGTTTGGGTAGGATTTCAAAGGACAGTGAATATTCAAGTTCAGAAACAGGGCATAATATGAACACAAGTGTAAAGATTAACAGGCAATGTATATTTGAAGGTAAGTGACCACCAGCCCAGCTAGAATGTCCTATAGCAAAACAATGAACACAAGGTCAAAAAGGCAGGTTTGGGTTTGAGCCAGGCTGTACAAGGCCTCATGCCAAGGAGAATAATTTGAACTTTTCTAAGGTAATAGGAAGCAAAGGAATAACAAGACAAATTCATATGAATTTTCTCAGGAAAATTAATCTGGTAGTACTACAAAATAAAAACAGTGATGATAAAACACTGTTGCCTATGGAATCAAGAAGAATTTCCTTCTTAAAGGCAAACAAAAGTACCAGGTGCCAGAACCTGCAAGTTTTCTTCCGAATGCCCTAAGGAATCATTTAATTATACTGATACCTGTGAAACAAAGGAAACCTCCCTTTACTAGAATCATTACAAAACCAAATGACCTCTTCATTCTAACTTAGATTAGTATATAATCTAATTGATCACAAAAAGGTAACTCACACTGTAAATTATTAAAATTAGATTTCTAACATTAACCAGCTCTGTGTAAGTCTAGATGATGTAAGCAAGATTTCACATATACTGACCAGGTTATACCCAGAGCTAGAAGATCAAACAAACATGAAGAGGAGAAGGGGAAAAAACGTTTCAATAGCTTTTGGCAAGAGAGGAAAAAAGATGGAGGAGTGAAAAGTGTGGCAGAAATCTCCTCCAAAAACCACATATATTTTGAAAATACAGCAAATACAACTATTCCTAAAAGAGTGACCAGAAGTAAGAGTGCACCAGCCAGTCTACATCTGGGAGAAGGGAACAACTCATGCAAAATGGTAAAAAAGCTGAGACCCAGGGGAATCCAACGACTCCCCCACCCCAGCTCACCAGCAGGAGGAAGAGAATCAGAACAGAGAGGGAGTGGAAGCACAGGACTGCTAAATACCCAGCCCTAGAAATCTACTCCAGGAGCACAGACCCACACTGCATGGTGCTCTAGAGATTGGAGGGGCTGAAAAACAAACTCAGAGACTGAGACTACAAACAGGTTCCGACAACCGGCTGCCCTAGGAAAAAAGGAAAGCAGGTGCTTTGAAAGACTTCGCAAGAGTTGAGAGGGCTGCTAAACAGGCAAGGGTTTAGAAGAAGAAACAGGTGGACAGAACTGTCCTGGCACACTCAGCCCAGCAGGTTCAGAACTTTCAAGAGCCTCAGGTGCTCCATCCCCTGGTTGGCAACGAAGCCCTGAGGTCCCTCAACCATGATGAGCAGCCTGATACTTCGTCCCCTGCTGCTGGCACCTTAGTGCAAACCTGCTGTCCCCGCCATGGCTGCAACCAGCTAGAGGGAAGCCCCGCCTACAACAACTACACCGCATAACGCAGAGGCTTCTCCCTGCACTTGGTTAACTGGCCCTGACAGCAGAGACAGGCATGGCAACCAGGAAGCACAAAAGGGCTTTCCCTGCCAGCTAACACCCATGATGCTCACCTGTGACCCACGCTTTCGCCTAGGCCATCCTGAGGGCTGCCCTCCACACTGCAGGTAGGGGATTAAACCAGAGGTCGCTCCCTACACCCAGCTAACAGGCCCAGACAGCAGAGACAGGCGAGGTACTGAGACCAAGAAGCAGGAAGCTTCTTTGTCCTCCCAGAAGACACCTGTGCCTCTCGCCTGCAAGCACTCCCATCATTCCAGAACTATGAAAAGGCAGAAGAACCTTGTTCAATCCAAAATCACTCAAACACCAGAAAGAGGGCTTACTGAAACTGAAATCACCAATCTTCCTAAAAAGAATTCAAAATAAAAGCCATAGGCATGGTGGGGGTGGAACCAAGATGGCGGTGTGAGTAGGACAGTGGGAATCTCCTCCCAAAAACATATATATTTTTGAAAATACAGCAAATACAACAAATCCTAAAAGAGAGACCAGAAGACACAGGACAACAGCCAGACTACATCCACACCTGCGAGAACGCAGTGCCTGGTGAAAGGGGTAAGATACAAGCGGCAGCCTGGCGGGACCCGAGCGCTCCTCACCCCACCTCACAGCACGAGGTGAGGAGTCAGAGCGGGGAGGGAGAGGGAGCCCAGGACTCCTAAACACCCAGCCCTAGCCATCCGCACCAGAGCGCAGACACAGTGCATGCGTGGAGTGCTGGAAACTAGGGAAGCAGGACAGTAAGACCTGTGAGCAGGTCCCAAAGCCGGCGCCCCTGTGACAAAGAAAAGCGAGTGCTTTCTGAAAGTCTTAAAGGGACAGGGACCCCACTGCATTCCGGGTAACAGTCCAGCAGCTGGAAATTCCAGGGAACTGAGGGCGCACTAACACCCTGTGCAACAGCTCTGAGACACCTCATGGAGGTAAAGAGCCAAACAGCGCCCCGTTCATTACCCCTCCAGGGCCCCGCCATAGCAGAGCACCAACCTGAGGCTGGCCACGCGCTGAGCAAGGGAGCTTCCTCTATACCAGCCGGGCAAGATACAGAGACCCAGTCTACACGCAATTACCTAACACAAGCCACTAGGGGTCGCAGTTGTCCCAGTAAAGAAAGGCCAGGAGCAAGGATCGGAAGATGGTGGCGTGAGTAGAGCAGCGGAAATCTCCTCCCAAAACCACATCTATGAAAATATAACAAAGACAACTCTTTCTACAATAAAGACCAGAGGACACAGGACAATATCCAGACCACATCCACACCTGAGAGAACCCAGCGCCTCGGGAAGGGGTTAAAATACAATCCCCGGCCCGGCGGGAGCCGAGGGCCCATCCCCCCAGCTTACAGCGGGAGAAGAATAGGCAGAGTGGGAGGGAGACGGAGCCCAGGACTGCTGAACACCCAGCCCCAGCCATCCTGACCACAGCGCAGGGCCCTGCATACTAGGAAAACAGGGTAGCAATAAGAGTGAGCGGGCACCGGAGGCCAGGCGCCGGAGGACACCAGAAAAGCGAGCAACCATTTTTTTTTTTTTTCCTGTTTTGTTTTGGCAAGCGCTTTTTGGAAGTCTTAAAGGGATAGGGACCCCAATACTAGGGAAACAGGGCAACAAGAACAGTGAGTGGGGGCACCGGAGGCCTGGCAAAGGAGGACACCAGAAAAGTGAGTGACCATTTTTTTTTCTTTTGCTGTTTTGTTTTGGCGAGCGCTTTTTGGAAGTCTTCAAGGGATAGGGACGCCAATACTAGGGAAACAGGGCAGCAAGACCGGTGAGCAGATGCCTGCGGCTGGCGCTGGAGAATAAAGAAAAACGAGAAGCCACCGTTTTTTGTGTTTTTTTTATTTAAAAATATTTTTTTTTTTGGTGATCGTTGTTTGGTTTTGGCGGGTGCTTCTTGGAAATCTTAAAGGGACAGGGCAGGACACTTAATCCAGAGGTAGGGAATCCAGGGATCTCTGGGCACCCTAACCCTTGGGCTGCAGAGAGCAGGGAGGCCCCTTACGGAGATAAATAGCCTCCCAGCCGCTCCCCCTCCAACGCGACTCCACCACGTTGGAGCAGCGGCCCGAGCCAGGCCATGCCCACAGCAACAGCGGAGATAAACTCCATAGCAGCCGGGCAGGAAGCAGAAACCCTGTCTGCGCGCAGCTGCCCAGCACAAGCCACTAGAGGTCGCTGTTCTCCCAGGAGAGGAGGGCCACAAACCAACAAGAAGGAAGTTCTTCCAGCCGTCACTCATCCCAGCTCTGCAAACTATTCCTATCACCATGAAAAGGCAAAGCTACAGGCAAAGATCACAGAGACAACACCAGAGAAGGAGACAGACCAAACCAGTCTTCCTGACAAAGAATTCAAAATAAGAATCATAAACATGCTGACAGAGATGCAGAGAAATATGCAAGAGAAATGGGATGAAGTCCGGAGGGAGATCACAGAGGCCAGAAAGGAGATCACAGAAATGAAACAAACTCTGGAAGACTTTATAAGCAGAATGGATAGGATGCAAGAGGCCACTGACAGAACTGAAACCAGAGAAATGGAACGCATAGAAGCTGACATAGAGAGAGATAAAAGGATCTCCAGGAATGAAACAATATTAAGAGAACTGTGTGACCTATCCAAAAGAAACAATATCCGTATTATAGGGGTTCCAGAAGAAGAAGAGAGAGTAAAAGAGATGGAAAGTATCTTGGAAGAAATAATTGCTGAAAACTTCCCCAAACTGGGGGAGGAAATAATCGAACAGACCACGGAAATACACAGAACCCCCAACAGAAAGGATCCAAGGAGGACAACACCAAGACACATAATAATTAAAATGGCAAAGATCAAGGACAAGGAAAGAGTTTTAAAGGCAGCTAGAGAGAAAAAGGTCACCTATAAAGGAAAACCCATCAGGCTAACATCAGACTTCTCGACAGAAACCCCACAGGCCAGAAGAGAATGGCATGATATATTTAATACAATGAAACAGAAGGGCCTTGAACCAAGGATACTGTATTCAGCACTACTGTCTTTCAAATATGATGGGGGAATTAAACAATTCCCAGACAAACAAAAGCTGAGGGAATTTTCTTCCCACAAACCACCTCTACAGAACATCTTACAGTGACTGCTCTAGATGGGAGCACTCCTAGAAAGAGCACAGCACAAAACACCCAACATATGAAGAATCGAGGAGGAGGAATAAGAAGGGAGAGAAGAAAAGAATCTCCAGACAGTGTATATAACAGCTCAATAAGCGAGCTAAGTTAGGCAGTAAGATACTAAAGAGGCTAACCTTGAACCTTTGGTAACCACGAATTTAAAGCCTGCAATGGCAATAAGTACATATCTTTCAATAGTCACCCTAAATGTTAATGGGCTGAATGCACCAATGAAAAGACACAGAGTAATAGAATGGATAAAAAAGCAAGACCCATCTATATGCTGCTTACAAGACACTCACCTCAAACCCAAAGACATGTACAGACTAAAAGTCAAGGGATGGAAAAACATATTTCAAGCAAACAACAGCGAGAAGAAAGCAGGGGTTGCAGTACTAATATCAGACAAAATAGACTTCAAAACAAAGAAAGTAACAAGAGATAAAGAAGGACACTACATAATGATAAAGGGCTCAGTCCAACAAGACGATATAACCATTCTAAATATACATGCACCCAACACAGGAGCACCAGCATATGTGAAACAAATACTAACAGAACTAAAGGGGGAAATAGACTGCAATGCATTCATTCTAGGAGACTTCAACACACCACTCACCCCAAAGGATAGATCCACTGGGCAGAAAATAAGTAAGGACACGGAAGCACTGAACAACACAGTAGAGCAGATGGACCTAATAGACATCTACAGAACTCTACATCCAAAAGCAACAGGATATACATTCTTCTCAAGTGCACATGGAACATTCTCCAGAATAGACGACATATCAGGCCACAAAAAGAGCCTCAGTAAATTCAAAAAGATTGAAATCCTACAACCAACTTTACAGACCACAAAGGCATAAAACTAGAAATAAACTGTACAAAGAAAGCAAAGAGGCTCACAAACACATGGAAGCTTAACAACACGCTCCTAAATAATCAATGGATCAATGACCAAATCAAAATGGAGATCCAGCAATATATGGAAACAAATGACAACAACAACACTAAGCCCCAACTTCTGTGGGACACAGCAAAAGCAGTCTTAAGAGGAAAGTATATAGCAATCCAAGCATATTTAAAAAAGGAAGAGCAATCCCAAATGAATGGTCTAATGTCACAATTATTGAAATTGGAAAAAGAAGAACAGATGAGGCCTAAGGTCAGCAGAAGGAGGGACATAATAAAGATCAGAGAAGAAATAAATAAAATTGAGAAGAATAAAACAATAGCAAACATCAATGAAACCAAGAGCTGGTTCGTCGAGAAAATAAACAAAATAGATAAGCCCCTAGCCAGACTTACTAAGAAGAAAAGAGAGTCAACACAAATCAACAGTATCAGAAACGAGAAAGGAAAAATCACGACGGACCCCACAGAAATACAAAGAATTATTAGAGACTACTATGAAAACCTATATGCTAATAAGCTGCGAAACCTAGGAGAAATGGACAACTTCCTAGAAAAATACAACCTTCCAAGATTGACCCAGAAAGAAACAGAAAATCTAAACAGACCAATTACCAGCAATGAAACTGGAGCAGTAATCAAAAAACTACCAAAGAACAAAACCCCCGGGCCAGATGGATTTACCTCGGAATTTTATCAGACATACAGGGAAGACATAATACCCATTCTCCTTAAAGTTTTCCAAAAAGTAGAGGAGGAAGGGATACTCCCAAACTCATTCTATGAAGCTAACATCACCCTAATACCAAAACCAGGCAAAGACCCCACCAAAAAAGAAAACTACAGACCAATATCCCTGATGAACGTAGATGCAAAAATACTCAACAAAATATTAGCAAACCAGATTCAAAAATACATCAAAAGGATCGTACACCATGACCAAGTGGGATTCATCCCAGGGATGCAAGGATGGTACAACATTCGAAAGTCCATCAACATCATCCACCACATTAACAAAAAGAAAGACAAAAACCACATGATCATCTCCATAGATGCTGAAAAAGCATTTGACAAAGTTCAACATCCATTCATGATAAAAACTCTCAACAAAATGGGAATAGAGGGCAAGTACCTCAACATAATAAAGGCCATCTATGATAAACCCACAGAAAACATTATATTGAACAGCGAGAAGCTGAAAACATTTCCTCTGAGATCGGGAACTAGACAGGGATGCCCACTCTCCCCACTGTTATTTAACATAGTATTGGAGGTCCTAGCCACGGCAATCAGACAAAACAAAAAAATACAAGGAATCCAGATTAGTAAAGAAGAAGTTAAACTGTCACTATTTGCAGACGACATGATACTGTACATATAAAACCCTATAGACTCCACCCCAAAACTACTAGAACTGATTTCGGAATACAGCAAAGTTGCAGGATACAAAATCAATACACAGAAATCAGTGACTTTCCTATACACTAACAATGAACCAACAGAAAGAGAAATCAGGAAAACAACTCCATTCACAATTGCATCAAAAAAAATAAAATATCTAGGAACAAACCTAACCAAAGAAGTGAAAGACTTATACTCTGAAAACTACAAGTCACTCTTAAGAGAAATTAAAGGGGACACTAACAGATGGAAACGCATCCCATGCTCATGGCTAGGAAGAATTAATATCGTCAAAATGGCCATCCTGCCCAAAGCAATATACAGATTTGATGCAATCCCTATGAAACTACCAGCAACATTCTTCAATGAACTGGAACAAATAATTCAAAAATTCATATGGAACCACCAAAGACCACGAATAGCCAAAGCAATCCTGAGAAAGAAGAATAAAGTAGGGGGGATCTCACTCCCCAACTTCAAGCTCTACTATAAAGCCATAGTAATCAAGACTATTTGGTACTGGCACAAGAGCAGAGCCACAGACCAATGGAACAGACTAGAGAATCCAGACATTAACCCAGACATATATGGTCAATTAATAGTTGATAAAAGAGCCATGGACATACAGAGGCAAAATGACAGTCTCTTCAACAGATGGTGCTGGCGAAACTGGACAGCTACATGTAGGAGAATGAAACTGGACCATTGTCTAACCCCATATACAAAAGTAAACTCAAAATGTATCAAAGACCTGAATGTAAGTCATGAAACCATTAAACTCTTGGAAGAAAACATAGGCAAAAACCTCTTAGACATAAACATGAGTGACCTCTTCTTGAACATATCTCCCCGGGCAAGGAAAACAACAGCAAAAATGAATTAAGTGGGACTATATTAAGCTGAAAAGCTTCTGTACAGCAAAAGACACCATCAATAGAACAAAAAGGAACCCTACAGTATGGGAGAATATATTTGAAAATGACACATCCGATAAAGGCTTGACGTCCAGAATATATAAAGAGCTCCCACGCCTCAACAAACAGAAAACAAATAATCCAATTAAAAAATGGGCAGAGGAACTGAACAGACAGTTCTCCAAAAAAGAAATACAGATGGCCAACAGACACATGAAAAGATGCTCCACATCGCTAATTATCAGAGAAATGCAAATTAAAACTACAATGAGGTATCACCTCACACCAGTAAGGATGGCTGCCATCCAAAAGACAGAGAACAACAAATGTTGGCGAGGCTGTGGAGAAAGGGGAACCCTCCTACACTTCTGGTGGGAATGTAAGTTAGTTCAACCACTGTGGAAAGCAGTATGGAGGTACATCAAAATGCTCAAAACAGACTTACCATTTGACCCAGGAATTGCACTCCTAGGAATTTACCCTAAGAATGCAGCAATCAAGTATGAGAAAGATCAGTGCACCCCTATGTTTATTGCAGCACTATTTACAATAGCCAAGAATTGGAAGCAACCTAAATGTCCATCAATACATGAATAGATAAAGAAGATGTGGTACATGTACACAATGGAATACTACTCAGCCATAAGAAAAGGGCAAATCCTACCATTTGCAGCAACATGGATGGAGCTGGAGGGTATTATGCTCAGTGAAACAAGCCAAGCGGAGAAAGAGAAATACCAAATGATTTCACTTATCTGTGGAATATAAGAACAAAGGAAAAACTGAAGGAATAAAACAACAGCAGAATCACAGAACTCAAGAATGGACTAACAGGTACCAAAGGGAAAGGGACTGGGGAGGATGGGTGGGTAGGGAGGGATAAGGGGGGGGGAGAAGTAGGGGGGTATTAAGATTAGCATGCATGGGGGGGGTAGGAGAAAAGGGAGGGCTGTACAACACAGAGAAGGCGAGTAGTGATTCTACAACATTTTGCTATGCTGATGGACAGTGAGTGTAAAGGGGTTTATAGGGGGGACCTGGTACAGGGGAGAGCCTAGTAAACATAATATTCGTCATGTAAGTGTAGATTAGTGATACAAAAAAAAAAAAAAAAAAGGCAGTTCCTGTGTGGTAATCTCCAATGAGTTCTACTCAAGGGTATAAAGGGCATATAAAAGTGTAGGCAAAGGGTCTGTTTGTGTTTATACAGGGGATCAAAGCCTAATTGGGCTACCCTGAAAATGAACTAAGATACAATATGAAAAAGAACTGCCAACATCAGCACTCTCTGGAAGACTCATGACAGAAGATGATCATCAAAAAACCCCAACAAAGGTCCACACACTGCTACAGCTGTAGATGCACTCATCCCACCAGCTCCTGGACTTGCCATGGGAATGAAGGAGATATCTAAGCTGGCCTGTGCATTCAGTAAAACAACAAATTTGACTGGATCTATACTGTTGGAACTCAACCAAGAATTTGGAGAAGTGCAAATTGTAGCGCTCCAAAATCTTACAACTACAGACTATTTACTGTTAAAAGAATATAAGGGATGTGAACATTCCCCAGGAATGGGTTGTTTTAATTTGTCTGATTTCTCTCAGACTGTTCAAGTTCAGTTGGACAATATCTACCATATCATAGATAAGTTTTCACAAATGCCTAAGGTGCCTAACTGGTTTTCTTGGTTTCACTGGAGATGGGTGGTAATTACAGGTATGCTTTGTTTATGTAACTATATTCCTATTATGTTAATGTGTGTGCGCAATTTAAGTAGTAGCTTAAAACCTATACATGCTGAAGTTACTCTACAAGAAGATATGTCAAAGAAATAATCAATCTTCCCATGTTTTCTGCCACCTGCCACTTCTATAGCTTTTCTTCTTCCTTCCTAATTACAACCCTTAAATAGAATTCGTGCCTCATATCAAATTTACCGAGTATCATAATTCTTCCACGTGGTAAAGATACCTCAAGACAAATGCTGGGCATAGAAGCTACAGGGCATAAATATGCAAAGAAGTAAAAAGCTAACCTTTTCAAACAATAAGGCTTCTCTCTCACTTACCAACTTTACATTTCCCTGTATGGCCCCGGAAGATGACTGGTTAGCCAGAGATGGGTAAGATTCCTCAAGGGAGGAACAACCTAAGACAGGCACAGTCGCAGGGGTATCATCAGGTGAGAAATTGGGGATCAACAGAGGTGAGGCTTTGAACCTCACCCCCCCTGTTCTGAGAGAAATCTTCTGCATACGTGGATGTTTTATTGCCCTTGTCTAGCTTGGATTAACACATAGTCTACAGGCACACACCTGATCATCTACATTTGCTCTCTTACCACACTAAACTATGTTTTCTACCTTTATCTTGTATCAACCTACCACTTCAGCATTTTATTAAAAATAATAATAATAAAGAGAGAAATGTGGTATTCACATATAAATCAAGTATAAAAATCAAATGAGTATTCATACTTGAACTGACTGTTTATAGTTCATAATGCATGAGCAAAATCGAAAGTTTCTGTGATGACTGCCCTTGTACTGTTCACCATGTAACTTATTCACTATGTAAGAATTTGTTCTCCATGTAAGAACTGGTTTGTTATGCCTCAGAAGATTGGAGACTGATGAAAATTAGGCTTGGGGTGGATTAATGATTGTGCATTGAGCATTGACTCCCCTATACAGAATTTTATTGTTGTTAACAACCATTTGACCAATAAATATGAGAGATGCCCTCACAAAAAAAAAAAAAAAGTACACACTTCCAATTGTAAAATAAATAAGTAACTGGGATGTAATGTATAGCATAAGGAATATAGTCAAAATATTTTAACAACTTGGTATGGTGATCGCTGGTACCTAGAATTATCATGTATATAAATGTTGAATCACTATGTTGTACACCTGAAACTAATGTAATGTAATACTGTGTGTCAACTACCCTTCAATAAAAAATAATTATCTACAAAAAAAAAAAGACAAACACCAAAAAAAAAAAAAAAAAAAAAAGTAAATCACTTTGCAAGTTCGGCGCTGGCTATGTATAACTAAACCTGGGCCTGTCCACTTATGACCACATGATGCTGTATTAAGTTGCACTGCATTGCCCACAGGCTGTGCTCCCCCAGGTCTGGCGCCACCTGGGAGTGTGCCTGACCTGACACAGAGCCTCATGGGACGATGCCTAACGTGACACAAGACCACACAGGTTGGTGCCAGATGGGACACAGAATCATATGTCCTGCTCCCTGTGTTGCTGTTGCTGTTTTTCAAGGTCACTTGTCACTTTTCATACACAGACAAGTCCAGATAAAACTTTTCACTTTTCTTATAGGTATGAAATAAATTAATAAAAAATTACAAGGTTTAGAAGACTTTATCTTCATTTTAGCACAAAATTTACCCAGCAGTTATACGGAGATAACTGTTTACTGAGGAAGAATGACTCCAGCAAATGATTTGTCCTTCAGTTTATTTGTATATTGAAGATTTACTGAAACTCCTTTCCCTCAATCCAATCCATTTTTAAATAACTAAGCTTTAGATTTGTTCTACACTTACTAACTGCTATAATTCTTGGTCAACTCATAGAGAAGATTATACTATACTTCAAAATTACATAATAACATAATTCCTAACAATTTAAAGATATACCTGAGAGAGTTAGGAAGTTTGCTCTCTACTCTGAATCTCAGAGAGTCAAAGAAATTTGTAGCTACATTGTCTACAAAGGAAATGTCTAATTAAATAGGAAATACTTACTTTAGAGACTATCCTAACAAAAATCAAACTCAGATTTCACATTACCAGAGGATTACAAACCTTGCCTTGTTGTACGGAACAGTCTACACATCCCACTTGAATATTTCCATGTTTAGCTCCTGGGATTATTTGTAATCTTTCAAAATCACTTCCCAGGATGACAATGTCACATCCAGATGCATAAGCCTAAAAAACAAAACAAACAAAATTAAAATGATAAAATTGTCAAGAAATTATTTACTATGACAGTACTGGCATTAAATATTATGTTTTAAAATAATAATTTTAAATACTATTTTGTTTTTAAAATTTATATTGAGAATATTTCCATTATCTCTCATATACAGTTCTACCAGCCAATTTGGTCAATCTTACCTGTTATACCAGTTCTGTTCACTTCTTCCATCTCCACTGAATGCTGAACATTGTCTAAGCTGCCATTCTCTCTCTACTGCAAAACTGTTAATAGTCTGACTGTTTCTGTTCTTGATTCCCTCTAACTCCCATCCACACAAAGACAAGATTGATCTCTTTTAAAAATGTTTATTATGCCAAATAATTTTCTCTGCTTCAACCCCTTGAGTATTTTCCCTACTGCACTTGGAATAAAATCTCACCTCCTTATCATGGTCAATGCTCACATGATTGTATTCTCAAACCCATCTCAAGGTACTCTTCCCTTTCCTCAACTGGCTGTTATCCCTATATTGCCCTTTTTTCTGTTCTCTTGGCATATCAATCTTTTTCCAACACAAGTGGTTTCTCTACCTTTTATCTTCCTGGTCTTTGTCTAGCTGGCCACTTGAACATTTGGGTCTTAGTTCCTGACCATTTTCTCTCTCTCTCTCTCTCTCTCTCATATTACTTTCTATCACATTACTATTTCTTTTTCTTCACAGTACATAATTATTTGTAAATAAAGGCATACCTTGTTTTATTATACTTCATTCTATTGTACTTTACAGATATTGCATTTTTTACAATTTAAAGGTTTATGGCAACCCTACATCGACTGAGTCTACTGGCATCATTCTTCCAACAGCATTTGCTCACTTTGTACCTCTGCATCACATTTTGTTAATTTTTGCAAGATTTCAAAATTTTCATTACTATTATACTTGTTACAGTGATTTGTGATCAGTGATCTTTGATGTTACTACTGTAATTGTTTTGGGGTGCCACGAATTGTGCCCATATAAGATAGCAAACTTAATCAATAAATGTTGTATATCCCCCAACTCTCTCCCTCTTCTTGGATCTCCCTATTCCCTGAGACACACCAATGTTGAAATTAGGCCAATTAATAAGCCTAGAACGGTCACCGGGTGTTCAAGTGAAAGGAAGACTTGCACAGCCCTCACTTTAAATCAAAAGCTAGATGATTAAGCCTAGTGAGGAAGGTATGTTGAAAGCCAAGAGAGGCCAAAACCTAGGTCTTGCACCAGTTAGCCAAGTTGTGAAGGCAAAGGAACAGTTCTTGAAGGAAATTAAATGTGCTGTTCTAGTGCACACAAAAAATGATACGAATAGAACAGCCTTATTGCTGACATAGAGAAGTTTAAGTAGTCTGGAGAGAAAATATCAAACCAGCTACAACATTCCCTTAAGCCAAAGCCTAATCTGGACAATAACTCTCTTCAGTTCTATGAGACTGAGAGAGGAGACGAAGCTGCAGAAGAAAAGTCTGAAGGTAGCAGAGTTTGGTTCCTAAGGTTTACAGATAGAAGCCATCTCCACAACATAAAAGTACAAGGTAAAGGGATCTGGGAAGATGGCGGCGAGAGTAGGGCAGCTGAAATCTCCTCCCAAAACCATATATATTTTTGAAAATACAACAAATAAAACTATGCCTAACAGAGAGACCAGAGGATATAGTACAACAGCCAGGCTACATCTACATCTGCGAGAACTCGGCATCTCACAAAGGGGGTAAGATACAAGCCGCGGCACACAGGGAACCGAGTGCTCCCCCCACCACAGCTTCCTAGCGGGAGGAGAGGAGTCCAAGCAGGGAGGGCGTGGAAGTGCAGGACTGCTGAATACCCAGCCCTAGTGATCCGCACTGGGAGTGCAGACACACACTGCATGGTGCGCTGGATATCAGGGAAACGGAAAAGTAAAATCTGCAAGTGGGTCCCTGCAGCTGGATCCCTGGGACAAAAGAAGAGCGAGTGCTTTTTCAAAGTCTTAAAGTGACAGGGGCATCACAGCTGGACGGAATTGTCCTGGCACACTCAGCCCAGCAGCTGGGAATCCCAGGGAACCCCAGGTGCCCTAACCCCCTGGGTGGCAATGCAGCTCTGAAGCCCTGCACAGGGATAAACAGCCTTCTGTTCATTCCCCTTCTCGCGTGGACCTGGCGGAGCAGCCTGGGAGTGGTCACGCCCACAGCAGCTGCCCAGAGACCCCTACCGGCACGCAGCATCCCGGGCCAGTACCGGGGCTGCTGGTGCTCACAGAGGAAGCTGGGACAGGGCGCAAAGGAGTACTGTTCACGCAGGAGAGCACACCAGGTGAACCTGCCTCCCCCCGAAGGGCTCTGGGCTGCCACAAGGGCTGCTCCCAATGTGCGGGGAACTGACACAGGCAGCAGGGAGGGGCATGGTGACCAGCAAGCAGGAAAGGACTCTGTTCTCCCAGTTGACACACGTGCTACCTGCTTACAGCTACCTCTATCACCATGAAAACGCAGAAGAATTTGGTCCAGTCCAGAATTACCCAGACAAAACCTGAAAGAGGGCCTGGGGAGATAGATTTAACCAATCTCCACGAAAAAGACTTCAAAACAAAGGTCATAACCATGCTGATGGATCTGCAGAGAAATAGGCAAGAGTAAAGGATCAAGTTGGGAGGGAGAATACAAAAATAAAACAATCACTGGAAGGACTGAAGAGGAGACTGGATGAGGTGCAAGAGGCTGTTAATGGAATAGAAATCAGAGAACAGGAACACAGAGAAGCTGAGGCAGAGAGAGATAAAATGATCTCCAGGAATGAAACAATATTAAGGGAATTCTGTGACTAATCCAAACAGAACAATATTCACATTATAGGGGTACCAGAAGAAGAGGTGAGAGAAAAAGAGATAGAAAGTGTCTTTGAAGAAATAATTGCTGAAAACTTCCCCAAACCAGGGGAGGAAATAGTCTCTCAGACCACAGAGGACCACAGAACTACCAACACAAGGGACCCAAGGAGGACAATACCAAGACACATAATAATTAAAATGGCAAAGATCAAAGACAAGGACAGAGTATTAAAGGCAGAAAGAGAGAGAAAAAAGGTCACCTAAAAAGGAAAAGCCGTCAGGCTATCATCAGACTTCTCAACAGAAACCTTACAGGCCAGAAGAGAATGGCATGATATATTTAAAGCAATGTAACAGAAGGGCCTTGAACCAAGAATACTGTATCCAACATGATTATCACTGAAATACAAAGGAGGGATTAAACAATTTCAGGACAAGCAAAAGTTGAGGGAACTTGCCTCCCAAAAATCACCTCTACAGGATATTTTAGAGGGACTGCTCTAGATGGAAGCACTCCTAAGGCTAAATAGATGTCACAGGAGAAAATAAAATCACAACAAAGAAAGCAGACCAACCAAATACTAACTAAAGCCAAAAATAAAATCAACTACTCACAAAAGCAGTCAAAGGAAACACAAAAGAACACAGAATAAAACACCTAACATATAAAGTATGGAGGAGGAGGAATAACAAGAGAGAGAAATAAAGAATCATCAGACTATGCTTATAAAAGCTTAATAAGTGAGTTAAGTTAGACAGTTACATAGTAAAAAAGCTAACCTTGAACCTTTGGTAAGCACAAATCTAAAGCCTGAAATGGCAATAAGTACATATCTTTCAATAATCACCCTAAATATAAACGGACTGAATGTACCAATAAAAAGACACACAGTAACAGAATGGATAAAAAAGCATGACCCATCTATATGCTGCTTACAAGAGACTCACCTCAAACTCAAAGACATACACAGACTAAAAGTCAAGGGATGGAAAAAAGATATTTCATGCAAACAACAGAGAGAAAAAAGCAGGTGTAGCAGACTGCTATCAGACAAAATAGACTTCAAAAATAGAAAGTAACAAGAGATAAAGAAGGACATTGCATAATGATAAAGGGGTCAGCCCAACAAGAGGATATAACCATTATAAATATATATACACCCAATACAGGAGCTCCAACATATGTGAAAGAAATACTAACAGAATTAAAGGAGGAAATAGAATGCAGTGCATTTGTTCTAGGAGACTTCAACACACCACTCACTCCAAAGGACAGATCCACCAGACAGAAAATAAGTAAGGACACAGAGGCATGAACAACACAGTACAACAGATGGACTTAACAGACATCCACAGAACTCTACACCCAAAAGCAGCAGGATCCACATTCTTCTCAAGTGCACATGGAACATTTCCCAGAAGAGACCACATACTAGGCCACAAAAAGAGCCTCAGTAAATTCAAAAAGATTGAAATTCTACCAACCAACTTCTCAGATGACAAAGGCATAAAACTACAAATAAATTGTACAAAGAAAACAAAAAGGCTCACAAATACATGGAGGCTTAACAACATGCTTCTAAATAATCAATGGATCAATGACCAAATTAAAACAGAGATCAAGCAATATATGGAGACAAGTGACAACAACAGCATAAAGCCCCAACATCTGTGGAACACCTCGAAGGCAGTTCTAAGAGGAAAGTATATAGCAATACAGGCCTATCTAAAGAAGGAAGACCATTCCCAAATGAATACTCTAAAGTCACAATTACTGAAACTGGAAAAATAACAACTAATGAGGCCCAAAGTCAGCAGAAAGAGGGACATAATAAAAATCAGAGAAGAAATAAATAAAATTGAGAACAACAAAATAATAGAAAAAAATCAATGAAACCAAGTCCTGCTTCTTTGAAAAAATAAAACAGATAAGCCCTTGGCCAGACTTATTAAGAGAAAAAGAGAATCTACACACATGAACAGAATCAGAAATGAGAAAGGAAAAATCATGACAGACCCACAGAAATACAAAAAATTATTAGAGAATACTACGAAAATCTATATGCTAACAAGCTGCAAAACCTAGAAGAAATGGACAACTTCCTAGAAAATACAACCTTCCAAGACTGACCAAGGAAGAAACAGAAAATCTAAACAGACCAATTACCAGCAAAGAAACTGAATCGGTAATCAAAAAACTGCCCAAGACCAAAACCCCTGGACCAGATGGATTCATGCTGAATTTCATCAGACATACACACAAGACATAATACCCATTCTCCTTAGTTTTCCAAAAAATGGAAGAGGAGGGAATACTTCCAAATTCATTCTATGAAGCCAGCATCACTCTAATACCAAAACCAGGCAAAGAGCCCACCAAAAAAGAAAATTACAGACCAATATCCCTGATGAACACAGATGCAAAAATACTCAACAAAATATTAGCAAACTGAATTCAAAAATACATCAAGAGGATCATACACCATGATCAAGTGGGATTCATCTCAGGGATGTAAAGTTGGTACAACATTCGAAAATCCATCAATGTCATACACCACATCAACAAAAAGAAGGACAAAAACCACATGATCATCTCCATAGATGCTGAAAAAGCATTTGACAAAATTCAACATCCATTCATGAGAAAAACTCTCAACAAAATGGTTATACAGGGCAAGTACCTCAACATAATAAAGGTTGTATACAACAAACCCATAGTCATCATCATACTTAACAGCGAGAAGCTGAAAGCTTTTCCTCTGCGATCAGGAACAAGACATGGATGCCCACTCTCCCCACTGTTATTCAATATAATACTGGAGGTCCTAGCCATGGCAATCAGACAAAACAAAGAAATAAAAGGCATCCAGATTGGTAAAAAGGAAGTCAAACTGTCACTATCTGCAGATGACATGATATTGTACATAAAAAACCCTAAAGACTCCATTCCACAACTACTAGAATATCTGAATTCAGCAAAGTTGTAGAATACAAAATTAATACACAGAAATCTGTGGCTTTCCTATACACTAACGATGAATTAACAGAAAGAGAAATCAGGAAAACAATTCCATTCACAATTGCATCAAAAAAGAATAAAATACCTAGGAATAAACCTACCCAAGGAAGTGAAAGACCTACACCCTGAAAACTACAAGACACTCTTAAGAGAAATTAAAGAGGACACTAACAAATGGAAACTCATCCCATGCTCTTAGCTAGGAAGAATTAATATTGTCAAAATGGCCATCCTGCCTAAAGCAATCTACAGATTCAATGCAATGCTTATCAAAATTCCAACAACATTCTTCAACGAACTGGAACAAATAGTTTTAAAATTCATCTGGAACCAAAAAAGATCCTGAATAGCCCATGCAAACCTGAGAAGGAAGAACAAAGCAGGGGGCATCTCGCTTCCCAACTTCAAGCTGTTCTACAAAGCCACAGTAATCAAGACAATTTGGTACTGGCACAAGAACAGAGCCACAGACCAGTGGAACAGAACAGAGACTCCAGACATTAACCCAAACACATACAGTCAATTAATATATGATAAAGAAGCCATGGACATACAATGGGGAAATAACAGCCTCTTCAACAGCTAGTGTTGAAAAAAACTGAACAGCTACATGTAAGAGAATGAAACTGGATCATTGTCTAACCCCATTTACAAAAGTAAATTTGAAATGAATCAAAGACCTGAATGTAAGTCATGAAACCATAAAACTCTTAGAAAAAAACATAGGCAAAAATCTCTTGGACATAAACATGAGCGACTTCTTCATGAACATATCTCCCCAGGCAAGGGAAACAAAAGCAAAAATGAACAAGTGGGACTATATTAAGCTGAAAAGCTTCTGTACAGCAAAGGACACCATCAATAGAACAAAAAGGCATCCGACAATATGGGAAAATATATTCACAAGTGACAGATCCGGTAAAGAGTTGACATCCAAAAATATATAAAGAGCTCACGCACTTCAACAAACAAATATCAAATAATCCAATTAAAAAAAGGGCAGAGGAGCTGAACAGACAGTTCTCCAAAGAAGAAATTCAGATGGCCAACAGACACATGAAAAGATGCTCCACATCACTAGTCATCAGAGAAATGCAAATTAAAACCACAACGAGACATCACCTCACAAAAGTAAGGATCGCCACCATCCAAAAGACAAGCAACAACAAATGTTGGTGAGGTTGTGGAGAAAGGGGGACCCTCCTACACTGCTGGTGGGAATGTAAATTAGTTCAACCATTGTGGAAAGCAGTATGGAGGTTCCTCAAAAAGCTCAAAATAGAAATACCACTTGACCCAGGAATTCCACTTCTAGGAATTTACCCCAAGAATGCAGCAGCCCAGTTTGAAAAAGACAGATGCACCCCTATGTTTATCGCAGCACTATTTACAATAGCCAAGAAATGGAAGCAACCTAAGTGTCTATCAGTATGAATGGATAAAGAAGAGGTGATACATATACACAACGGAATATTGTTCAGTCACAAGAAGAAAAGAAATCCTACCATTTGCAACAATAAGGATGGAGCTAGAGGGTATTATGCTCAGTGAAATAAGCCAGGCGGAGAAAGACAAAGTACCAAGTGATTTCACTCATATGTGGAGTATAAGAACAAAGAAAAAACTGAAGGAACGAAACAACAGGAGAAACACAGAACCCAAGAATGGACTAACAGTTACCAAAGGGAAAGGGAGTGGAGGATGGGTGGGAAGGGAGGAATAAGGCGGGGGAAAAAAAGGGGGCATTATGAATAACACATATAATGTGGGGAGGGTGGCACGGACAGGACTGTGCAACACAGAGAAGACAAGCAGTGATTCTACAGCATCTTACTACGCTGATGGACAGTGACTGTAATGGGGTTTGTGGGGGGGACTTGGTGATGGGGGGAGTCTAGTAAACATAACGTTCCTCATGTAATTGTAGATTAATTATACCAAAAAAAAAAAAAAAAAAAAGACAGACTGACTCTTGTTAGGGGCTGGTACAACTGGTGACAAAGTTGAAACCACTGTTCATTTACCATTCCAAAATTCCTAGGGCCCTTAAGAATTATGCTATATCTACTCTGCTTATGCTTTAGAAATGGAACAACAAAGTCTGGATGACAGCATATGTGCTTACAACATGATTTATGAATATTTTAAGCCTACTGTTGAGACCTATTGCTCAAAAAATTAAAAAGGATTCCTTTCATACTATTGCTCACTGATAATGAGCCTGGTCACTCAAGAGCTCTGATAGAGAAGTACAATGAGATTAATGCTGTTTTTATTCCTGCCAACACATGTATTATGCAGTCCATGGATAAGGAAACAATTTTGATTCTCAAGTCTTATTATTTAAGAAACACATTTCCTAAGGCTATAGCTGCCATAGATAGTGATTGCTCTGATGGATTTGGGCAAAGTGAATTGAAAGCCTTCTGGAAAGGATTCATCATTCTAGATGCTTAAGAGCATTCCTGATTCATGAGAAAAGGTGATCAACATGAACAGGAATTTGGAAGAAGATTCCAGCTCTCATGGATGAACTGCAGGAGTTCTAGACTTCAGTGGAGGAAGGAACAGCAGATATGGTAGAAATAGCAAAAGAACTGAAATTAGAAGTGGGGCCTGAAGATATGACTGAATTGCTACAATCTCATGATAAAAGTTTAACTGATAAGGAGCTGCTTCTCATGGATGAGCAAAGAAAGCAGTTTCTTGAGATGAAATCTACTCCTGGTGAAGACTCTGAAATGACAACAAAGGAGTTGATAAACCAGCTACAGGGTTTGAGAGGTTGACCCCAATATTGAAAGAAGCTCTACTATAGGTAAAATGCTATCAAACGGTACCACATATTACAGAGAAGTTGTTCAAGAAGGGAAGAATCAATTGATGTGGCAAACTTCACTACTGTCTTATTTTACAAAACTCCTACAGCAGCCTCAACCTTTAGCAACCACCAGCCTGCCTGATCAGCCAGCAGCCATCAACATCAAAGCAAGACCCTTCACCAGCAAAAACACGATGACTCCCTGAAAATTCAGATAATGGTTAGCATTTTTTAGAAATAATGTATTTTTAAATTAAGATATGCACTTTTTTTAGACATAATGCTGTTGTAACCTTCATAGTCTACAGTACAATGTAAACATAAATTTTTATATGTACTGGGAAACCAAAAGATTATCTGACTAGCTTTATTGTGATATTTGCTTTATTGTGGTGGTCTGTAACTAAACCAACAATATCTCTGAGGTATGCCTGTATCTTGCTTATTATTTATTTCCATTACAGAAAGTTATATTCAAGACAAAAAGGTAGAGTTCAAGTTCACCTTGTTCTCTGCTCTAGCCCCCAATTCTAACTGAAGAGCCTGCTTTACAAATGTCTATGGATAAATGAACTATTTAATTTCACAAAAACAGCCACTATAAGCAAACAAAAGAGGCTTGATGGCTAGCATTTTACATAGGTCTTTGAATTTTACAATTAGCAGAACTCTTCCAGTGTCATTTTCCCTACCATTTTAGATCACAGGAGTTTCTTCCATTACAGAGTATATGGCTGTCTTCCTAGAATTCATGTATATAGGCCAGCATGTAGCATAACACTAACAATAAAATGTCTATCACAAACTGTTTTACATTCTAGTAAGTTCTTAAAAGTTTTAGAAACTCTACTTTGGCATCACTTTTGCACATGTATATATAGCCTTAATGTAAAAAATATTATATACTTTATAAGCCTAATTTCTACCAAAGTCAAATGTTTTTATACAAACTGCCAAAAGATATGAAAAATGGACTTGAAAAAATATACAAATAAATCACATTACAGACTAGAAAATAAGGCTCAAATAGGCTGACATAACATCTTAGTTGCAGAGTGGGCTTGAGAACCCTGATCTCTTGATTCTTGATCTAGCACCATTTCCATGGCACCACTAGGACTTCCCAAGCATGCCTGCCTGGAATTTTCCTAAAAGGAATTAGGGATAATCAAATCTAGTTCCACTAGTGTCACAGAGTGGGAAAAACTGGTTCAGTAAACAAACAAATCTCATGATGGTCTGCTCATCTATATAAATACCCACAGTAAGATCATAAGGCTTGTCAGAAGGCTCTGAGCAAGAATAAATTCCAAAAACTAATTTATCTTAAGAAAAATTTTTATTCATAACATTCTAAATATCTTAATACTTAGAAACTGATTTTCTCCTTAACATTAAATAAATTAACATTTATTAACATTTTAATAAATGTAACATTTTGATAAATGCTGATTGGCAATGTTTCCCAAAGTACTGTGTTAAATTTTAAATGTTTACAATTTAGATATCTTCCACATTAAACAAATGTTTAAGTTTCTTTTAACTGGCATATTATGTTTAAAATAATTCTTCATAACTTTGCCTTCCTTTTGTTATAGTTGAAATTATCTACCTACTTTCAGAAATTGTGTTGCAACTATATTTTTGTCAATCACAACTCTAAATTTTTTTGAATTAAGTTTACATTAATCTTAAAGTACCTCACAAAATTATTGCTTAATATAAGTATCAAACATCTGCAGAGATGAGAAATGGAAAACTATCCAATAAATAAATACTTAGCACTATAGAGAGGAAGATGACAACTCATACTACCACTAACCCTTAATCATGCCTGGATTAACCTTGCTTTTTTGCCTCTGCTATATTACACTCCCATTGTCTGTACTTTGGCTTTTCCCAGTGACAGCACAGCAAAGTGCAAAGCTGTCTCTCTCTAGTTTTAAGAATCAACTTTAAATAAAATGAAAATTGTTGATCTTCATCTGCAGTATTTCCTTCTTTCCATCCTCAATTTCTTCTCTCTGTATTATAATAAATCAATGGCAATAAATTATTAGATTAGAAAAAATAAAGAGTGATGTAACCACCTGTACTCCATACTTCACAAGTTGACTATTACTCTTGGGGCTTATAATAAAGGTCCTCTGGTCTTTTTGTTCTTCAATTGAAATATAGTTGATATATAGTATTATATTGGTTTCAGGTGCACAACATAGTGATTCATCAGTCATTCTATTTTCTTGACTACAGATCTTAAATTTTTACAGTTTGATTGTAAAATTAAATACAGGACACATTAAAGACTCAAATCGTATTTGCATTTTGTTGTATTTCTTAATCATTTCAAAAATTTGTAAATGTTTCATTAAAAAATTCTGCTGTGCATAGAGTACTGGTTGAATAAACTATGGTGCATACAATGGACTATTATACAGCTGTAGAAGAAATAGGGAAGGTAGATCTATGAACTGACAGAGTGATTTCTAGGTGATATTAAGTGGAAAAAAGCAAAGTACAACAAGTCATATACATATATCTGTTTATTACAAAAGAAAACAGGAAGGATAAAACTAGGGAATAATAAAGTTGGTTACCTACAAAGGTAGGAGGACAGAGTTTAAGGGATAGAAGAAAAAAATGATACTTCAGAATATAATTTTTTAAATAGTTTTAACTTTTGAAAACATGTGAACATCATATATACTCAAAAAATTAAAATCAAACAGAACGAAGGGGGAAGTGAAGCAAAGGAACTAATTGCATTTCAAATAAGTAAAATATGCACACCAAAAGAAAGAAGTCAGAAAGGAACTAAGAAACTTATAAACAGAATTTGACCATATATTTTTAGTCTTAGGCAGTGAGAAGTAAAAATCTAGTTCTCCTGTGTTTCTCCTTCACTCTCACACTACTACCACTTTCACACACTTTCGACAACAGATGTGTGGGGGTTTTAACTACACCAAGCCATTCTATGACACCACCTCGGTGTCCTACAATTTACTAAATTTTGACGCTACCTAACCTGGAGATAGCATCAAATACCACCGGTGAAGGGCTCAGTCTTAACTGAGACTGCCCTCTACTTCCAATGCTAATCACAAATAGTAGGTCCCCATATTATCCACAACTTCTGTCTGACTTGGCTACAGATCAGAGGGTCCTGTGATCTCCCCCACCTTGGATTGATTATTTGCCAAAACAGCTCAGAGAACTCAGGGGAACACTCACTTATGTATACCAGTTTATTAAAGATATGACAAAGCACATATATAGATGAACAGCCAGATAAAGAGATACATAGAGCGAGGTCTGGGAAGGTCCAGAGTGAAAGATCTTCTGTCCCCATGGGGTTGGAGTGTGTCACCCTCCCAGGACAGGAACATGTTCACCAACCTGGAAATTCCCTGAACCCTACACTGTTGTGATTTTATGGAGGCTTCTTCACATAGGCACAGTCAAGTATTAATCCCATTTGTAGCCCCTCTCATCTCTCTGGAGAATGGGGGAATGGGGCTGAAAATTCCAAGCTTCTAATCATGGCTTGGTGTTTCTGGTGACCAGCCACTATTCAGGATCCCACCCACAGTTGCTCCATTAGAACAAAAGATGCTCCTTGTACTCTTATCACTTAGGAATTCACAAGGGTTTCAGGAAGACCAATATTAGAACAAGAGATACTCCTAATGCTGTTATCACTTAGGAATTTACAATGGTTTCAGGAGCTCTGTGCCAGAAGCCAGGCACAGAAACCAATATATATTTTTTCTATTATCTCCCAGGCAGGGTGGGGAGAAGTAGTACAAACAAATTCTGAACTATTTTGTATTTTTTTTATTATAGCGATATGGGCAATGCAATTCTGAAACTACTTTAGATGTATTACAGGATTGAGCAAATGAGCTAAGATTCTTACTGTGTAAGAAAGAAGATGTACAACTGGGGGAAAGACATAATAGAGTCACATAATGTTTGACTGGAATTGGAAATATTGGAGTAAAATCATGCTTTCCAAACCATACATATTTTCATGTTCACATGTAAATGTATTTTTGTATATGTATATGTGTATATATGTGTATGCTCCATGCATATACATATGTGTATTTACTAGCTCTGTCCACTAAAAGGGCCAAGCAGCAAAGACATTCCAGTAGCAATGAGATCTCTTAGCATCTTGATCTTGGTCTCAAATACCATTCTCTACTAAAAGAAACCAGGGCTCCTGGGAGAAATGGCTGAACACAGGGCTGGGGCAGGGTAGCTACAACGGGAACATAGAACAACTCTGTTATGCCCAAAAGAAAAGAGGTACTTCAAAAAAAAAGGCCAGGCATGAATCATTTTCAGTGGGTACTCTATTTCAACTCAGGGGAAAATTTTGATGAGAATCAGCATATTTGCATAATCTCAAAGTATCTCTCACACACAACTTACTAGTTGCAAGGGGAGAAAAACAGACCACTTATACAGTGGAGAAACTGGATAATACTTTGATGGGTCATCAAAATTAGTATCACCAATGATTAACAGGTGTTTCTACATGTAATACTTACAGAAGGGCACAACATCATCTATGCAGAATTTCGGCCAAAAATGCAAAAATGCATAATCTAATCAAGAGGAAACACCAAATGAATACAAAATGAGGAAAGGTTTGTTTTTTAAAAGGGGTATAGGGAGGCACCATATTCTTCAAATATCAATGTCAAAATGAATAAACAAAAAGGAAATGAGAGACAATAGAGACATGATAACTAATGTAATACCTACACATGAACTGAATTGTGTACTGGAAAGGGTAAAAATACTATAAAGAGCACGGTTGTATATCAACTAATAAACTGGAACATGGACAATACAGTAGGTAAAGGTAGTAATGTATCAGTGTAAATAAATGAAATTAAAAACTGTATGGTGACTGTGTAAGAAATTATTCCTATTATCATGAAATAAAAACTAAAGTATTTAAGGGTAAAGAGCCATGATGTACATAACTTATCCTCAAAAGGTTCAGAAAAAAATCTTGTAGGCACACACATATGCAGTGTGCACAAATGATAAAGAAAATGGTAAATTATCAATAGCCAACCATTATTAGTAACCAAATTTAGGTAGAGAATATAAGTGTCCCTTGTACTATTTTTTTTTACAACTTTTCCTAGTATGCAAGTATTTCTAAATAGTTTATTGCTATGTAGCAATGATAACATCTAAAACCTAAATAATTATTTCCAGAAAGTTAGAACAAAGAGTGCTGACACATTTTTGTGCTTTTCTTTCACTCACTATAGCTTCCTCAGCCTGTTTTTCCCTTTGGCATTATGCTGCAGAGCCTATACTAAGTGCTTTTCACTGGTATCTCCATTTAATCTTCCCAACAAATCCTGTGAGGTATTTACTACAACCACCCATTTTACCTATAAGGAAACTCAAGCTTAGAAAGACTGAGTAATTGGTTCAAGTCTCAGTTAGTATGAGGCACAACTGACACTTAAACCAAGTTATAATTAATAGGAAAGAAGCTTTTACTCCCTCTGCTATGCTGCCATACAATACTTACAAACTGAACACTGGTATGATTTTAAGAATTTTTCTCTAATTTCTCTGCATAATTAAAAATTCCTTATTTGGATGTAAAGCAACTGGAATGTGCATAACTCTGATGAGAATGGAATGTGCATAACTCTGATGAGAATGTAAATTAAAACAGGACAACTACTTTGGAAAGCTACACACATGCATATCCAATGATCATGCAATTCGACTCCTAAGTTTATACCCAACAGAAATGTGTCCATATGTACACTAAGAGATATGCACAAGAGCATTCAAAGTCCCAAAAATAGAACCAACCCAAACATCTATCAACAATGGAATGTACAAATAAACTGTAGTATAATCATACAATGGAATACTATTAAGCAATAGTTCTCAAACCTTCTGGTCTCATGAAGCCTTTGCACTCTTAATAAAGTGTTACGGATAACCACCCTCCCTTTCTCCAACACTAGAGCCTTAGTTTGGGTGGGTTATCACTATCAATATTTACTCTTCTAGAAATTAAAACTGAGAAAACAATACACCAACTGAATCAATAATTAAAACCTTCCGACAAATAAAAGCCGAGGACCAGATGGCTTTGTCAGTGAATTCTACCAAACATTTAAAGAAGAATTAACACCAATTTCTCAAACTCTTCCAAAAATTTGAAGAAGAGGGAACACTTCCAAACTCATTTCACAAGGGCAGCGTTACTCTGATACTAAAGCTAGACAAGGACACTACGAGAACATTAGATTAATGTCCCTAGGGAGCGTAAATGCAAAAATCTTTAACAAAATACCAGCAAACCAATTCCAAAAGATACTAAAAAGATCAGACACCATAATCAAGTGGGATTTATCCCTGGGATGCCAGGATGGTTCAATAAAAGCCATATATGACAAGTCCACAGCTGTATCACACTCAATGATGAAAAGGTGAAAGTTTTCCTCTAAGAACAGGAACAAGACAACAATGCCCACTCTCACCACTTCTATTCAACATAGTACTGAAAGTCCTAGCCACGGGAATAAGGCCAGAAAAATAACAGGCATCCAAACTGGAAAGGAAGCATAAAACTATCTGTTTACAGATGACAAGATATGATATGTAGAAGACCTAAACACTCCACAGAAAAAATTGTTTTTAAAGATACAAAAATCAGTTGCTACTCTATATACTAACAAAGAAATATTTGAAAATGAAATTAAGAAAATGATTAATTTCCAAAAGTATCAAAAAGAATAAAATACCTAAGAATAAACTTAACCAATGTGAAAGATCTTATACACTAAAAACTGTAAGTCATTGATTAAAGATAAACACAATCCCTATCAAAATGCCCATGGCATTTTTAAAAGAAAAAAAATTCTGAAATCCATATAGAATTACAAAATACCCAAAGAACCAAAGTAATCTTAGGCAAGAGGAACTAAGCTGGAAACATCACAGTTTCTGATTTCAAACTATAGCTGTTCAAACATCCCTGAACAATGCAGGGATGAAGGGCATCAACACCCCCTGTAATAAAATATCCACATACAGCCTTTGACTCCCTGAAAGCTTTACTAACAACCCACTGTTGACAAGAAGCCTTACTAGTAAAACAAATGGTTAGTTAACAAATATTTTGTGTGTTACATGTATTATATAATGTATTCTTACAAAAAGTAAGCTAGAGAAAGAAAATAATTTTTTAAATTACTGCAAATCACAAAAGACAATTCCCATTAATCTAAAAATATCCCTGTATAAGTGAACCCATGCAGTTCAAATGTATGCTGTTCAAGGGTCAACTGTATATATTACAAAGCTATTGTAATCAAAACAGTATGGTACTAGCATAAAAACAGACACATACACGAAAGGAACAGAATCACAAGCCCAGACATAAACCCATGGTCAACTACTCTTTAACCAAGGCACCAAGAATACATAATGGGGAAAGGAAATCTCCTCAATAAATGGTGCAGGGAAAACTGGACATTCACACATTTAAGAATGAAACTGGACCCTTACCTTACATCGTACACAAAAATCAAATCACAATGGATTAAAGACTTGAACATAAGACCTGAAACCATACGACTCCAAGGAAAAAATATGAGGGAAAAGCTCCTGGTGGTGGTCTCAGTGGTGACTGCTTGGCTATGACACTGAAAGCATAAGCAACAAAAGCAATAATAAACAAGTGAGACTAAATCAAACTAAAAAGATCCTGCACAGCAAACTTAATAACCAACAACATGAAAAAGGCAACCTATGGAATGGGAGAAAATATCTGCAAACCATATTTCATAAGGAGTAAATATCTAAAATATATAAGGAACTTATACAACTCAAATGGTCAACTGATGAAAAGATGTTCAACATCACTAATCATCAGGGAAATGCAAATCAAAACCACAGCAAGCTATCACTTCATATCTGTTAGAATGGCTATCATCAAAAAGAGAGATAACAAACATTGGTGAAGATACAGAGAAAAGGGAACCCATGGGCATTCTTGGAAGGAATGTAAATTGGTACAGCCACTATAGAAAAGAATATGGAGGTTCCACAAAAAATGAAAAATACAACTACCATATGATTGAGTTACATATATACATATACATAAACATATATATATATATGAAGATGATGAAATCACTAACTTGAAGATATATCTGCCTTCCCTATTCATTGCAGCATTATTCACAAAACCAAGACATGGAAACAACCTAAGTGTCGATCAATGGATGAGTGGATAAAGAAAATGTGTGTATATGTGTGTGTATGTGTACATACACACACAATGGAATACTATTCAGCTATAAAACAGAAGGAAATCCTGACATTTGTGACAACCTTGAGGGCATTACACTACGTGAAAAAAGAGACAACCACTATATGTATATATTCTACTTATATGTGGAATCTAAAAGCATCATACTAATAGAAACAAAATTGAATGGCAGTTGCCACGGGCTGAGGGGAAAGGGAGGGCAAGGATGGGAGATGTTAGTCAAAAGGCACAAACTTTCATTTTTAAGATGAATAAGTTCCAGGGATCTAATGCGCAGTATGACAACTTTAATTAGCAACCTTGTACTGTAAACCTGAAAGTTGCTATAAAAGTTTTAATGTTCTCACCATAACAATAACAAAATGGTAATGACAGGAGGTAAAGGATATGTTAACTAACCTTACTGTGGTAAACATTTCACAATATATTTGTATCAAATCATCACATTGTACACCTTAAGCTTACACAGTGATATATGTCAACTGTATATCGATAAAGCTGGAAAGAAAAGAGATGAATCTATACAGATAACCCAAACTGGGCATCATCCAAAGAGCACTTGAAATAGATCCTATTATTAAAATTAATTCAATCTCTAGAGTTTATACAACATGATGACGTAAACATGGAAGTACTCCAAAAAAAACCGAAAAAAACAAAAAAAGAAATAAAAAAAACCCTTTAATTTAAAATGGGCTACACATGATTTTAACAATCCATCTACCACTAATTCTTAAATAAAAATAACCCATCTACCTGATTTCAAATAAAAACCTAAAATGTAATATGTATTTCTAAACCAAAATCTAAAACTAGTTTTACAGATTTTTATAAAGTATTTTATTCTCAAAAACTCATTTCAGTGTGCCCTGACTATATTATGGAAGGTTATCAAAACAATAAGAATAGCACTGGTTTACCAAATGAACTGTAATGCTACCTACTCTTCAAAATTAATACACATACATTACAATTGGTACACCACCTGCTTCTGTCAAAAGATCTGTAATCAGAACAATCTATTACTAACCAATGAAAATTAACTTGATGAATGAAAATTCTTTACTAGGCACATGTAACACCAGGTTTACTAACTTTGAGACTAAACAAAACGCACAGGAAGAACTGAGTTCCTATGTGTGTTGTCAAGCATATAATCAGAACATGATTCTCAACTTTAAATCTTGGCAGAGAACCTTCTTGAATATTCTAAATTCCAAAACTTATCCAAGACTGAAATAGTTGGTACTCTAATTTTAAAATTCTGTGATTTCTATAAAACACTTAGATTTCCTGATTTCAGTTTTGTGTTAACCAAACATACCAGCTAAATATCCAAAGAATTTCTTCCTGGTACATTTCCTGGTTAAATGATTTATGTTTGGTATGTCATAATTAACATTATTCTTGTTTTTTTTAAAGTAGAAATTAGTATTAGTTCAATAATATTAAAGGTCCTTTAATACTATTTAAACAGAATATTTTTAAATAGGCCAAGTTTTAGAAAGAGAAGCCCAATTTAGTAATTGTAATGACATATGAGCACCATAAAAATCCTTCTCTTTCTCCAGATGTGAACAGTATCAAACTTTCCCTTTCTGTATTCTCTCCACCCACAAAGACCCATATGCCCTCCCTCCAAAAAACTTTTTCACCCTCCCACCAATGAAGGCTTCCCTAGAGTGAACAAAAAAAGCAGTTAAACTAAAGGATGTTTACTATCACAGAAAGTTGAGGAAGGAGAGTGCTAATGCAGCCTGCATTTTTCAACCAATACCCAGAGAGCTACAGTCAGTCTTTTGACTTCTACTCTGGGTCTCTGGCTAGGAAAACTGGGATGTCTAATACAGAAGAGAGCCTGGAGCTATATATCATGTTTGCTTTCCCACCTATAGCAAAGGTGTTTAAATTCCAAACTAGAGATAGGAGTTCCTAAATATTAACACAATCCGTCTCTTACAAATTACCTCATTTTCCATTTCATTCAAATCACAGTTTGAACACTAATTATGGATAAACTACAATATGAATATTGTGTATACTAAAACACATGTTAGTATGCACAGAAATATTAGAAAAATCTAGGTTCTAATTGACTGTGACTTTCATTTATTGTCTTTAATAAACAAAGTATTTTTTATTCTAAAAACAAAAGTTGTCAACAGATAAGGACCACACTGCTCACATACTTTCATTCTAAAAACAGTAGTAAATTAGTAAGGAGAAAGGAGTGAGGGAAGCATTCACTTAGTATATGTGAAATCTTCTCTAACTGCTCACCTGATAATGGTGGTGAAATATATAACCGAATTTGAAAAAAAGTTGAAGAAACTTTCAATAGAAATATTATATTTGGATTTAAATCTAAATTATTAAATCTATTTTAAAACAGCAATTTTTAAATTATTGAAATAGGCTTCTTTATTATTCACCAATTCAGACAGTATTTATCAAGCACTTTCTGTGTGTCAAGTATTAGAATGGATATAACCTTCATTTTAAAATAACTGACATTTTTAAGGACTTCACATGTACTAAGTAATGAACTTGGACCACAGCACTTTATAATGTAACAACCTTATGAATAGGTACTACTTTAGCCCCATTTTACAGATAGGACAAAAACAGTGTAAAAGAACTTACCCGTGGATATGTAACTAACTATAAGGGACTAGGTTGGCAATTGAATCCACTATTAGGTGTCACTAGTACCACCTAAACACTCTTTTAGGCACTTACAATGAAACTGTGGAAGATATACACCAGGCAAAACTGCTTAATAATATAATGAAAGTGTAAATAAAGTGCTTTGAAAGTATAAGAAACATAGTTACTGCCTCCTAGAAGCTTTCATTCTAAGAATAAAATCAAAGTAGTTTGATGCTACTTTAGTAAAGATGTATCTAATACTTAGGTATACTAATTGTATTAGTAATTGCATATTTTAAAGTCAAGAATCCATGAGAACTAGCATTCAATTTCATTTCAATTAAAAACCTGTCAGACTATACAGAAAACAGGATCTTATCTCTCGTAATATTTCAAAACAAAAATGGGTACATAATCTGCAAACATGCAAAGGAAGGAATTACAAACACAGAACTCTCTTCAGAGAAGGCACAGAGTACCAGGAAGCATAAAAGAATTCTTCAGGTGGGCCTGAGTTAGACCTCACGTCCCTACCTCAAGTAAAACTGGAGTTTAGAGATGTTTTTTTAATCTGCACATAACACCTACCATTAATGTTTACTATATTCCTATCAAAGAAAAAGAAGTCAAAATCAACAAAGGTTAAAAACAAAATTCAAGGAGTAAACAACAGATTCTGCTTTTTAACATGAAAGAAAAAAAGGGCAATTTCAAGAGAGGAAAAATTTAAGAACTATATAGTGTCAAAGAAACTGGGGGCAACAAAAGTTAATTTGTAACAGAACTATCAACTTAACGTTAGAGAGTCAGGGATGGATTGGCTACAAAGGAAAAAGATGATTCTTCATCCTAAAACTACAACAAAATTACAGAAAGCTGGATCTCTTCACGCTAAACAAAAATAAATTTATTTTTACCTTATTACTAGAATACACCCTGAGATCTAGAAGAAATCTGCAGTAAGCCTGGTCTATGGAAACAGACTTTAAAATTCAGCAGAACTAACCAAGAAACTACAAGACAGTGTAAGACAACCATATAATCTGGCACATCAACTCACCTCCCCTTTAAAGTAATATGGAAGCATTCACCAAGGTTTTATATACACTTGGAGGAGTCATCTAGGTGTTAGGCTGTCATATTGTATATACTTAGTTGTTCACATCACTGCTTACATAGGTTCCGAATGTCTTGTTAGAAAAAGTTCTTAAAATTTATACTGGAGAAAACACTCATATAATTTTAGGAGACGGCAGAGAATGCACTGTTACCATCCTATAATCTCGCAGAGGAAAACCCCCTTAGGATGCTGTTTATTCCCCCACTAAATAGCAAGAACTGTAGGCAATGTCTAACTACAACTAACTAGAGTTGCTCCCTGAGACCCTGAGACTTCACTCTTCTCCTGAGTATTCAGACTCAGTTAATATTTAGAATTACAATCTCTAAAAGTGTTGGTGTCAAGTGCCAACTAAGGTGTGCATGCATCACTCTATGGGGAGGTACAGAATTATATAAAAAAGCAAAGAACTTAGTTGGGACAGGTCTAAAAGCACAATTAAGGAACTAAATGCCTACACCATGTTAAAAATGACTACTTTTTCTTCTGTTACTTATTGTGACTGACAACAACCAAAAAGAAACTCAAAAGTAGAGAAGAAAACTTGGGGCATCTGGTAAGCTGTTTGTCTCACTTGTATATGTAGAGTCAAATTTCATTTTTAATCACAACTAAGAGAGCTACGCAAGTTGTAGCAAAAGTAATCAGCATTATAAATATGTTTAGATGAAGTGTAACATGGGCAATACTGACTGACAGTTTGAAGTTATTATTAAAAAGTATAGTTGAGGCAGAAAAATGCCACAATACTGGTAAGTAGCCAAAGTTTAGGGCCCTCTTCCTTCCAATATCTGGGGAAGAATGCAAAACAAGTCACTATCAATAAAAGTTAACCTGAAATTACCACTACATAGCAAACAGGAGTTTTACTGAAAAACAGTAATGCAGATTTAAGTAATTAATGTGAGCAATCTAAAATAATAAACATTTCCCGGGACTTCTAAACTGTTACATATGGAATTCACAGGATGGCAGGAGTGAATTATTTGTAGAAAAAAAAATGTTTTCTTCTTTCCGAAGTTATTCCTCAGTGAACTGGTGAAAAAAAAATGAAAAGCTGTTTTCATTATATTTTTTACTCAGTGCTAGTTGTTGATAGCAAACAATCAGTAATTGTTTCAAGACACCTACTTTTTTAAACTACCGAGATATATGACCTTAACTTAAAATAAAGAAATGAAACCAATCCCAACTATTTCTAAACTCGACAATTTGAGTCTATCTAGTGGGGTAATCAAAAGCCGGTCACGCACACGTTACACAACGATCTTTGGATAAACGACTTAGGCAAACCATCCCAGAGCAAGGACGTCAGACTAACACTTTAAAAATCCTAAGAAACATTCTAACTTCTGAGTTCAGGCTCTGTACAAGCACTTCAATGAACAGAATGTTTAAAGCTTCCTTCGCTCTCAAAGGTCAGGTCCACCCGGCCCTAGGGGCGGGGACCTCTGTGGGGGACGTGGGGGCCCCCGTCGGGCTGACGAGGCGTTCTTGGCCTCCGCCCGTCATCTGGGCCGAGCCCGGCTGACTCAGGGGCGCAGACCGGCCACGGGCGACGCGGGAGCCTCCCTCACTCACCGTGAAGCGCTGGTCGCCGACACTGCCCACGGAGAAGCAGTGGTCGCCGGGGTTCACAGCCCCGGTCAGCACCTGGTGCAGGTTCATGTCCGCGCTTTAGTCCAGCAACGGACGCCGCGTCTGGCTCATGCCCGTGGTCGGCAGCCGCTTGCCTCCCTCCTTTTCTCAGGGGCGGCGTCCGCTCTTGGGCGGCGACGGCGGCGGCGGCAGCGACAGGCGCCAGGAGCCAGAGCCGCTCAGCCGGGGTCCGCAGCTCATCCCGAGGCCCAGAGGGGGCGGGCCGGCGAGCGGGCGGAGCGCTGCGCTCGTCCGCGCACCTGTCACAGCCCGCGCGGGCCCAGGTGAAGCTCGCGGTCGATTCAACGGCCGAGACCCCAGGCCGCCTTACCTGCAGGGCCGCGGCGACCACACACTTGCGCCGGGCTCCGGGTGGCTAGCGCCGGCAGAGCCCAAGTGGCGCAGGCAGCACGCGCTCGCCTTCCCCGCCTGAGTTGTCCCTTTCAGCTCCGGTGTCCGCCGCCCCCACTGGCCTTCGCCGCCCACTACGCGTCTCCAGAGCCCTTCGCTCGAAATATCGCGAGATGTCTTGGGGAAAGAGGCGAACTGCGGTAAAGGGCTCACTGTTTTACCACAGTATACAACTCTGCTAGTGGGTATGAAAACGCCTCTTCTCCTCAGATACTGGCCAATCCCGAGCTCCAGTCCAGTTGCGGCTCCGCCCACTTCTCAGGACAGGCCAATCTCTTTGAGGATTGTGAGCGACTTCGTCCTTTTGAGTGTTCAACGTGGGGAACCTGGTAGAAACATAACAAAACCAGAATGAGGTAAGAGTTATCAAGTTGTGCCTTAGAGCAGGGCTTGATCCGACTGAGGGTCCAGAGCTTCGAAAGGAGAAAAGAATTATAAATGGAGTTGCAGTGGCCTCCGTCCTTGTAGAGACTACAAGTCCCAGCAAGCACCGCTCCCGCAGGCAGCCCGTGAGGGCTCCAGCTAACCAGCTTCTTAAAGCATCTCTATACCCGCGCAGCACTTAATCGAGTCGCATGAGCGTTTCCAACTCGCCAACCAGGGTACTTTTAAAGGTTCAAACACTTGACCAAGTACTAAAATGAAATGTTTTCACCTAGGTTTATTTTAACCTACGTTTTGAAGTAGTGCGGCTAATCGTACTGCAACCAAGTCCCGCGTTTGAGCGTTTTTTTTAGAGAAACCTAAGAATTCCAAAATGATCAGTGTCACAGTTAGCAATAGTAAGAGTCAACTCTTACTGTATTTTAACACAAGTTTACTATTATTATTGATAAGCATCTGTTTATGTCTCCTCCCATGTACTGTAAGTCTCTTAGGGACAGACTGTCCTGTTCGTCTCTGTTTCCCAAGTTGTCTAGCACAGCGCTATTTCCAGTTTAGGTGTTCAATGTTAAATGAATGAATGTAGAAACTCTCCACCCAAAAAGAGTATTTTTTTAAATTACTAAGTGTTTTTCATATAAGTTTGTTGTGGCAAAACAAAAACAAAAACAAAAAAGCAAGTCTTCGCACATCATACTTGCACGGGAGGAGAACCAGTGATTTTTAATTCCTTTTACTTTCCCAAAGTTTTTTACAATGTATATTTACTTTATTTTGCAATAAAAACTTACATTAAAAAATGTTGAGGAGTTACCCTCCTTTCTCTAACTTGAAAGACATAATTCAATTACATTACTTATTCCGGTCTCATCATAAAAATGAGGGACTTAAAATTTACTTTGTCTTAAAAAAACTATTTTAGTGTTGTCTAATGTAATTACAGTTTAATTGGTATATTAATTATTAATTCAAATATCATTTAAAATGGTTTAGTGTAATTTTATATTTTAGACCCTACATGAAGATTTTTCTGTGTCCCACATAACTTCTACGCCTGACCCAAAGTTTGAGATGTTACTCATTCTATTCTGCCCAGTTTTTTATTTTGAAGGGCATAAAGTATAGCAGAGTAAAAGAAACTAAGCAACCAAGTAGTTAGGAGATCTGACATCGACTCCTCATCTCACATTTGCTATGTGACCTTGGGAAGTCTTGTTAACTTTAAGACTCATTTGTTTCATCTATAAAATTAGCAAGTTAAACCTGATTGTCAATGGCATTTCCATTCCCACAACTCTGTACATGTTAGTTTTCATTTAATTCCTTAAGCCTTGAGAAGGCTACCTGAGTTTGAATTCTGGCCTAACCACTCAGGCAGGTTACTTAATCTCTCTGTCCTTTACTTTTTTTTTTTAATCTATAAGGTGGAGATAGTTACAGACTTTCTTTTTATATAATTATCACGAGGATTAAATGAGTACAGTGTTGGCATGTAGTCAGAAATCAATAGATGTTAGCTATTATTAGTAAATAAACCTAACCTTTTTACATAAACTTACTCTTTCCAGGGTTTTCCAAATAGTGTCAAACCTCAGTCGAAATCAAACTTTCCAGGGTTGTTGGAGACTACACAAATGTTCTGAGGCCATACTAGTCTGTATGTAGAACTGTGGAACTACAATAGCTAATGAAATGCAAGGGTATTCTTTTGCCTCTTATTCATCAGAAACTACTGGTTTATTAAATTTCCGATTAAACCTATCTTTGATATACAGCAGAGAACTGTTGCAATGAAACAACTAAATGCTTGAAATTCATTTATTTCTTCTCCTGCAACTCTGACCTGCTTTGTGGCTTTATATATGAAATTCACATGTCCATAAATAAAATTTTATTGGCACAGCCATTCTTAGTCATTCAGGTATTGTCTATGGCTGCTTTCACACTGCAACTTCAGAATTGACTAGTTTCAACAGAGACCAGATAGCCTGCAAAGTCAAAAATATTTACTTTACTAGTTGGCCCTTTATAGAAAAAGTTTGATGACACCTGACCTATAGGAAGAATCCTCTACTTTATGGCCGATGAAATAGTTTTTGCTATGCAGAATTGTTATTCTACTAAGCATGACAACGGAGCTTAGTTATCAAAACATTTAATATTAATGATTACATGAGCATCTTTAAATGTATCTATTGCCTCTCTGATTCCCCAGTATGTGTCATAGCACAGAGTCAATATTCACTAATAGTTGAATGAAAGGATGAATGTAGACAGAACCTGACTTACATATATACAAAATGTTCCCTGAAAAAATATGCCAGAGAGGTGGCTGTAGGCAATCCCTTTGCTTCCAAGCTGCTGCTTCTCATAGGTCACCCCCCCTAATGTCACTCACCTCCCCTTAACAAGGCTAAATCCAGTCCTGACTTCGTATACAACTTGAGTGTAACTCTGACCTTGTGGCAAAATTAGTAATGTAAGGAAATGGAGGAAGTGAAGGTAAATTATGCATGTCTGCCTTTCATCCTCCCTTCCCTGTCTCCTGCCCAGAGGCCACTAATCCACCTCATAACATGAAAAGTCCTTGGGAATTCTTGAATCTAATTATTCCCTTAACTATAACTGAATTTTATCAGTCTGTCTTTTGAATGCTCAAAGACTGTGTGCTTTTGTTTTTTCCTTTAATTTCTTTAGTTACTTCAGTTTTTTTCTTTAGCTTTATTTCTAAGAAATAAAAGAGGAAGGATGGCTCTACAAACGGAAACTTGTATTTTTTTAAAATAAAATGTTGTATACTCCATATTGTTACTAGCAGCAAAATCTCTTAGGGAACTAAAGTTCTGGAACTGGCAGACCAAAGAGAAGCTGCGCTCTCTCCAGAGCTAGTCTTAAAGGGAAGAGGGACATTTATCAGACTCCATGGGTGGTGTAAATGTAAAGAAAAGCAAACAGGTTCAACACTGAGATCCTGATGGGGAAAGGAGCATATAGGAAGCCAGTTCAGATTGAGAAGCAATCATGCCTCTTCCTTATTCTCTGAGTTCCTGAAATCCTGGTTATCACCCTTCTCCCTGCCACCCTCACCCTAAACTCATCAATATAAATCCCTAATCTCCCAGAGTCTATGTCACAGGATCCACCAATAGGGGCTTCAGACACTACTGCCAACACCCAATAGACCAGAGAAGTTAGAAGTAAAGGGAGGTCCTAATGTCATAACAAGGCTGAGTCAGGGGGACTGTGTGGCTGGAATTTCACACAAGCATTTTAAATTCATAATCTCATATAGTATGAGGGTCACTGTGCAACTAAGACATTGACTGCCCTATAAACCTGCCTATAGTGCCAATAGAAACCTTGCTATAGGGAAATCCATCAGGAATACTACAGGTTAAATAGATACTTGAGCAATGGTATAGGACCCTAGCCATCCTTTTTAATAGTGTTACTATAGAAAAATTAATTTCAGTACCTCTCAAATTTGATGCTTGCCATTTAATACTCTTAGCTCTTAGCTCACACATACTTGCCTAGCTGGAGCTCTCTCTACCCATAAGCACTTAAAAGGCAATTATTAATAAAGGCTATTGTTCATTAAATACCCACTATATATCATAGTAGGTATTTTATTTATCTCATTGAAATCTCAACAACCTTATTGTAAGATAAATTCTAGCTGAAATAAGCAGGCAACAAGAGGCAACAAAGGGCCAGGCAGTTTATTTGAGCGCAATTCCCAGATGATGTTCCATGGTCTGGCTGTCACAGGCCAGGGAAGTCACACCGGTCAGGGAGGTGGGAGCTTATAGGGGGTTAGGAGGGGGAGGAGTGGGCAAGCTATCCTAGGGGACATGGAGAGGTATGATTGGCTAAAGGTGACATAATAGACAACTAGAAACTTTTTTTCCTTCCAAGAGGGAGGAGCTGACATCTGGGTCTTAGTTGGCACATCAGAAGGATGGAATTAAGGAAGAGCTGTCCCCTTTCCATATAAGGCATGGACCTTGGGGTCTGGTCTGTTCTCCTTTTATGGTATCTCTCTGTTCTGTTTGCATATCCTTGTTTTTCCTTCCTCCAGCCTAACATTTATAAGGGTAATATGTCTGTTTTACAAATGAAAAGAGAGCTAAACTCAGAGAGATTAAATAATTTTCCCAAGGTCACATTAGCCTTGGGTCATATCACCACTTGAGGATTTGAATTCAGATGTCTTGCACTTAAAAGGCTAAGTGTTCTCCAAAAATTCCTGAATCCCAAGGTGAATACAATCAGAGCCGATCACTCACCCCCTTGCCAGCAAGGTGAGAAGAGAAGGGGAGGGGAGGGGACCTCCTTAAGTTGTATCTTCAGTGATTATCTGGTAAGAAGTACCATCTTCCTCAGTTTTCTCCTCCCCTTCCTTATAAAGGAAGGAAAGCTCACCTCCTTACCTTGACCCACTCCCCAATTATAAAGGCCAGTCCTTGTTGAAGGATAAAATACACATCTCCAACCAAAAAGTACCTGAAACTCAGCCAGTTAGGCAGATATTCAGTGGGTTAAAGGCAAGTACTTCTAGAAAAGTTTTAGAATTACCAATAAGTCAAACACATTAGTTGTGGTTTTATCAGATTGTGGTTCTCCTCATACCCATTGGAGTTTTTCATTAGGGGGAAGAAAAAATCAAGACATGTAATTTCCCTCTTTCCCTTTCTCCACTGCCTGGTTTGTGAGGTTGACTCTGTTCACCATATCTTCTCATAAGACTTTCAGGATCAAGTGCTGTCTGACCAAGAAACAAAAGTAGAATTATCCCATTCCCCACTGGATTCAGATGAAAACTGGAAATCAAATCAGGTACAACTTCAAAGGAGACATTGGAGAAGAGCCAAGCTGTATCTTGCAACATGAGATGACACACATATTTTTGCTGTTTCATGGTCACTTGTGTCTAGCCATGTCACTCTGAAAACGTCACTACTTTCTGGACAGTTGGAAATGTTTTATTAGGAAAATGATTTTTCTCTTTGTTTCTGTGCCTGTGTGCTGATAGGTTGGTTCAGTAATAAATATGTGAGACCTTTCACTTGGGGAAAAAAAAGATGCAATTTTGAAAGTGAAAGGAGATGTCATGTGGAAGACAGCAGCAGGGAGTTCTGTTTAGCCAGGAACAACTTACAGGCAATGAGCTCTGGAACAGGAATGAAGAAGAGCAACTATCTCAGTCAAAGTCCCAGCAAGCAATTTTGTGGATATCAACAAATTGATTTAAAGTTTTATGGAGAGGCAAAAGACCCAGGATAGCCAACACAGTATTGAAGGAAGAGAACAAAGTTGGAGGACTGACACTACCTGATTTCAAGACTTAGTATAAAGCTACTTCAATCAACACAGTATGGTATTGGTGAAAGAACAGACAGATCTATGGAAAAAAATAGAGAGCCCAGAAATAGAATTACATAAATACAGCCAATTGATCTTTGACAGAAAAGCAAAGTCAGTACAATGGAGCAAAGATAGTCTTTTCAACAAATGGTGCTGGAAAAAAACAGATAATGTGCAAAAAAAAAATCTAGACACAAACCTTACACCTTTCACAAAGACTAACTCAAAATGAGTCACAGACCTAAATGTAAAACACAAAGCTATAAACTTCCTAGAAGATAACATAGGAGAAACCTAGAAGACTGATGACTTCTTAGATACAATACCAAAGGCAGGATCCATGAAAGGAACAATGGATAAGCTAGGCTTCATTAAATTAAAAACTTTTGCTCTGGAAAGACAATGTCAAGAGAATGAGAAGACAGACTGCAGACTGGGAAAAAATGTTTGCAAATGATGCATCTGATAAAGCACAGTTGTCCGAAATACACAAAGAATTCTTAAAATTCAACAATAAGAAAAAAACAACCTAATTTAAAAATAGACCAAAGACCTGAAGAGAATCTCATTAAAGAAGATACACAGGTGCCTAATAAGCATATGTGCTCCACATCATATGTCATCAGGGAAATGAAAATGAAAATAACAATGAGATACTACTACACATCTATCAGAATGGCCAAAATCTGGAACACTGACAATACCAAATGCTGATGAGGATGTGGAGCAATAGAAGCTCTCGCTGATTGCTGGTGGGAATGCAAAGTGGTACAATCACATTGGAAGACAGTTTGGTGATTTCTTACAAAACTAACCAAACTCTTATTATGCAATCCAGCAGTCATGCTCCTTAGTATTTACCCAAAGGGGTAGAGAACTTATGTCCACACAAAACCTGCACACAGATGTTTGTAACAGCTTTATTCATAATTGCCAAACTTGGAAGCAACCACAATGTCTTTCAGTAGCTGCATGGGTAAATAATATGTGGCACATCCAGACAATGGAATATTATTCAGTGCTAGAAAGAAATGAGCTATTTAAGCCATGATGGGTCATAGAGGAAACTTAATTGCATATTGCTAAGTGAAAGAAGCCAGTTTGAAAAGACTATATATTGTATGATTCCAAAGATACAATGATGGGGAAAAAAAAGCAAAACTGTGGAGGCAGTAAACAGATCTGTGATTACCAGGGGTTGGAGGCAGGGGATGAATAGGTGGAGCACAGAAGCCTTTTAAAAGGGCAATGAAAATACTCTGTATGACACTATCAAGATGGATGCTTGTCATTATAATTAGTCCAAGCCTATAGAACATACAACACCAAGAGTGAACCCTAAGGTAAGCTATGAATTTTGGGTGATGATAGTGTGTCAGTTTTGGTTGTAACAACTGTGTCACTCTGGTGGGGGATGTTGGTAATGGGGAAGCTCTGAATGTGTGAGGACAAGGGTATTTTGGAAATCTCTGTTCCTTCCTCTTAATTTTGTTTCTCTAAAGCAAAACTTCTCTAAAAAAATGGTCTCCAAAAAAGAAAAAAAGGGAGCCTATGATTTGGAAAATCATCATAACCTGCCATTTCCCCCTAGCAGAAAAGATGAGAGGAAATAGGGGAAGTAAATTAATGAAAAGAAATTTGGGGAATGTTTCACAAGCATGAGAAGAAATAATTACAGGGGACTGATATATTCTGAAAGTGAAGAAAACAGAGTGTATGCAAGGGGGAAAAAATGTTTTTTTAACTCAGTTAGATTATAAACAAACCTTACCAGGAACTGTGCTTGCAATCAATCATGTAAATATTATGGAATAACTGATGAGGCAGAACATAATATTTTCCTGCAAAAGAAACTGCCAGCCTCTTTTCTGCCTAGGACAACATAGCAAGTGCCCTTGAAGGAATCTATGTGCATGTCTAGGTAAGAGTCACTTGAGTGGCTCCTTCATGCAATATAAGCTGAGGCTATTTTGGCATAAAGATGGGAGAGTAAAGCTGGGTCACACACTCTGTCCACCAATATCTAAAGAGCTCTCTCTCTCTCTCTCTTTCTACAACAACAGCAATATTTTGTCAATAACAACCATTTTAAAAAAGAAACACAGCCTCCTGTGACGACCAGAAAAAGTGATGGCCAACTATACAAGTAGAAGATTCAGCTCATGCTTAGTGTGTCTCTACTTGAATCAGAAGCAGTCCTTGAAAGTTAAAAACAAATCATAAGAATTCTCACCAAGAATCCCAAATTTAGAAAGAAGTGAACTGAGACTATAGCCTTAGATTTTCCTCCTTAGCCTAGGGATGAGGACATAGCTACTAGGAACAAATGGATGAAAAGAGAGAACGGCAACCTAGGTGGCTTTTCACCCGCCCATGCTTAGCCCTGGGCCCTACACTGAACTGGGGGAATGGCAGTGGTAATTTTCATTAGTATGGGACTGGGAACCTGGCAAGTATCAGTACTACATAAATCCACAAAATCCCACCAGAATACATGCGCTTAATCCCTAGGCAATACTGCTTCATGGTAGGTTCCCCGGCCATGTAGTTTGTTCAGGGCTGGGCCCTGGTGTGGTCAGTCAGAGTCCTCTGTGATTTTTCTGCTGCAGCTAGCCAGGGACTCTTGCATTTTTAAAAAGAAAGGACCATCATCCCTGAACATAGATTATGTTTGAATGTTTTAAAAAGAATGAAGAGAGAAAAGGAGAACTAAGTTCTATTTTTGATAGGGAGTAAGACAACATCATGATAAGCTCACTTGAATCCCTGGTCCAGTCCTGTATACTGCCTATCCTGTCCAATCATGTGAGTCTAAAATCTTTCCAACTGGCTTTTTTTTTTATTAAGTCATTGAGTTTTAATTCTAAAATCTTTCCAACTGTTTTTTTTTATTAAGTATTAAGTTTTAATTCTGTTTCTGTCAGTTTGGATCACAAGATTAATACATGATAATTTACATACCAGCCATCATGGGAATTCCAATTTTCCTGAATCTTTGGAAACTATTAGCATGTAAATAAATAGAGAGAAGAGCTTCAGCTATTGTCAAAAGGCAAGAAGAATACCATTCCTAAATGGTGTTTTATACATACCTCTGCATAACTTGGCTCAATTGCTACCAGTAGGATCTTAAAAATTACAAGTATAGACACCAGGTAGAAAATGAATTCCACATAAAAACACTTAACAGAGCTCTGAACAAATAGAAGAAAGCAGAGTTGAGGAATGGATGAATTAGTCTTCTTTCACCTGCTGATTTTTCCTTTCCTATACAGTAGAGTAATGAAAAAGAGAACATTTTTAAGATGGAATTCAGAAAGTAGCTTAAAACCCTTATTTATGTAGCTGAAATTGCCAGAAACTCAAATGGCCATAATATCTTTCCCAGTGTTTTGGAAAAACAATGCAATTTTCTCAGTACAGAAAATTTTTATTAATGTTCCTAGATCAAAAGCATCCATAGAGAAAGAGTTCCAAGTTGTAAATAGTGCTTTAATTAAAGCACATCTATCTGAACCAATAATTTATCTACTTCTAGTTCTTAAGATTCAAATTCTTAAGAACTAGAAGTAGATAAAAGATGCCTTTTGGTATGCATGAAAAGTCACTTTTGCTGCATATATTTCTGGAAAAAAATATCAACTTTTGTTTTTCAAAAATGAATTAAAAAATACATATAGGATGGTATTTTTACATGTTTCTAACTTCCTACTGTAGATAATGAAGTTTGGTGTCTAACATGGTACATTGTTTGCTTAATATTCTTCCTAGAAAGTTTTTATCCTAGGAAAAAAAGAGGGAGAAGATTTTGAAAGTTTCTTGTTGAAGAGCAGGAATGGAGGCAGGCTGCTGATGAACAGGGCTGGATGACTAGGGAAATGACATTTCACTAATGTAGTAAAAATTAGGGAGAAAAATAGCAGGACAAGCCATTTTGGGTAGGCTAAGACTGATTTTAGGGTTAGAGTTTAATGTTATCATAGGTACAGAGCTGGTAATACAACACTAAGATGTCCATTATGTCAAGAGTTCACCCTCAGGGAGGGAGGTGAGTTCCAAGGGTGAGCGGGTGAAGAAAGCAAGAAGTGGAGAGTCACAGGCTAAAGCCCACCGACTGCCCGATAGTAGTCTTCAGGGGCAGCTCCTCTAATGTAGGTGGATGGAAGGAGCAGCGAGGGGCCATAGGGGGGCTTTAGAAGTATGCTGCTTGGGGAGGAAAGGCATGCTGCCCAGAGTGTAAAAAGAATTCAGGTCCAAGAACAGAGCATCAGAGGTAGGACTTAAGGAGATTGTTGGAGTTAATTCAGGAATACATGAAAAGGACCTAAGGAGGCCTAAGCTGGCAGCAGTACCTATAAATTGTGTTTGCCTTTTACTTATTTGTTGTCCTTTTCTCAAGATGGGTCCTGAAAGAGGAAAACTATGAAGGGAATTACAAGGCTTTGAAGAATTAGCCCACCATGAGGGACTCAAGTCGTTCAGCCAAGCCATGAATCTGACCCAGGCACAGAGCCCTTGAATAGATGCAAATAGAGTATCTTTTCTTTCTTTCCTTCCTTCTTTTCTTTCTGCCGATACTTCTTTTTAAAATATTTTTGTTTTTTAGGGATCTCGAAGTTTTTTTTTTTTAAGTTCCCTGGCATCTAGAAGGCTCCAACAGCTGACTAGAGAATACCTAGACTGCAGTAGATTAAAGGGCAATGGTTTCCTTGGCTTCAGTCAGAGGACAAGTCTTTTTTAGCACTAGCTCTAGAACCCCGTCTGGAAAGTCTTATTACTTTGCTTCTCTGACCTCGATTGCTACCTTTAAAAGAGGTTTAAAAGCCTGTTCTGTCTCCTAAACTTGCCAAGTTCTATTACCTCAGTCTAGTCAGCAATCTTGCCTGCCCAGATCTCTTGCTGTCTGACCACACTGCTTAGCTAACCCCATTTATGTCACACCCTACAGCATAGACCTCCTTTGGAAAGGCTCATCTAAGAGCCAGCTCCTTACACAAATGGAAAGACATAAAGATTCTTGAGGTAGTGAAGACCAAGGATGTAAGGAATCCAGGGTGGAGGGGAAGGACTTGGAAGTTGTTAAGTGTAGAAGTAGAGACCTTTGGCTAGAGACGGTGGAGGTGGAGTAAGAAAGGTTAAACTTGATAGTCTTCATCCTTTCTGTAAAATAGGATGCAAATGCTTTTCAAAGCGGGTGTGTGAATTATATAGTATGTGAATTATATCGCAATAAAGCTATTTGTTTAAAAGGAGAATATAGGATATAGAATAGGATTAGGGAAGTATTGAGTTTAAAAGTCACATTCAGATCAGCATGGTAGTTCCTAGTTATGGGTCCCCATAATGTTGTGTCTATACAGTCTGGTTGCAATTGTCTGTATGCTGTCTCCTTTCTGATTGAAATACTAGACTACTTCAAAGGCTTCCATACAACCTGTTCAACTTTTTGGCAGTCAGTCATTCCAGAGAAGGAACAAATGGTACACAGCCAAGTCTCCTAATCAACCAGTGAAAACATAAAGGATATACTAAATATTCTAATGCATAATTAATATTTATATAGGATGATTTAGGCTACATGTAGTCTACTCTGCAACTAGAAAGTGGCTTAAATCATAAAGACATATAATTATGTCATACAACAAAGATAGCTACCAGATGGTGCAGCCACAAAATGTGGGCTTTCTCCTGATGGACACATGTTAACTACAGCAGCTCCGAATTTTTCCTCACCAGAAAACATACAGGAATGCAGGAAAACTGGGGAAGGAAAAAGACATTTTCCTTACTTTCTGCTTTTCTTTTACCAGGGAGGAAAATCTTTCTAGGAAGCTACCAAGAAAACTTCCTGTTATATTTTAATGGCCAAAAATGGGTCAAACCCTTAGCATCAAAGGAGGCTGGAGAAGTGAATAATGGGCTTTTTAGCATTAGAGAAAGAAGTACAAGAAAGGGCTGGAAATGGTTTTTGGGTGGGCAACTAAACTGTTTGCTACGTTATTCACTGGGCAAAAAGATAAACCATGAAATAAAACCAAGAAATACTTGCTTGAAGAACTTCCGATATGAGCAGAATTCTTTTAAATTAAGAAAAAGCTCAAAAACTGAGGACTAAGATTAAAGAAAAACAGCACACTTGAATAGCAAATAAAACTTCAAAAGGTCTCTTGAGCCAAGATGGCGGCGTGAGTAGAGCAGCGGAAATCTCCTTCCAAAACCACATATATCTATGAAAATATAACAAAGACAACTCTTCCTAGAATAAAGACCAGAGGACACAGGACAACATCCAGACCACATCCACACCTGCGAGAACCCAGTGCCTGGTAAAGGGGGTAAGATACAAGCCCCGACTCCGCGGAACCCGAGTGCCCCTCCCCCCAGCTCCCAGTGGGAGAAGAATAGGCAGAGCAGGAGGGAGACGGAGCCCAGGACTGCTGAACACCCAGCCACAGCCATAGGGGCCAGAACGCAGACACAGTGCGTGCGCGGGGCCCTGGATACTAGGGAAACAGGGAAACAAGAACAGTGAGCGGGTACCGGAGGACATAAGAAAAGCGAGGAGCCTTTTTTTTTTTTTTTTTTTTTTTTGCTATTTTGTTTTGGCAAGTGCTTTTTGGAAGTCTTAAAGGGATAGGGACCCCAATACTAGGGAAACAGGGCAGCTAGACCGGTAAGCAGATGCCCGAGGCTGGCGCCGGAGAATAAAGAAAAACGAGTGGCCATTTTTTATTTATTTATTTATTTATTTATTTTTAATTAAAAAATTTTTGTGTGTGTGTGTGTGGTCGTTGTTTTGTTTTGGCAGGTGCTTTTTGGAACTCTTAAAGTGGCAGGGCGGGAAACTTAATCCAGAGGTAGGGAATCCAGGGATCTCTGGGCATCCTATTCCCCTGGGCTGCAGGGAGCAGGGAGCCCGTTACGGAGATAAATAGCCTCCCAGCAACTCCCCCTCCGAAAGGACTCCACCACTTTGGAGTAGCTGCCCGAGCCAGGCCACGCCCACAGCAACAGTGGAGATAAACTCCATAGCAGACGGGCAGGAAGCAGAAGCCCTGTCTGCGGACAGCCACCCAGCACTAGCCACTAGAGGTCGCTGTTTTCCCAGGAGAGGAGGGCCACAAACCAACAAGAAGGGAAGTTCTTCCAGCCATCACTTGTCCCAGCTCTGCAAACTATTCCTATCACCATGAAAAGGCAAAACTGGCAAAACTACAGGCAGACAAAGCTCACAGAGAAAACACTAGAGAAGGAGACAGACTTAACCAGTCTTCCTGACAAAGAATTCAAAATAAAAATCATAAACATGCTGACAGAGATGCAGAGAAATATGCAAGAGAAATGGGATGAAGTACGGAGGGAGATCACAGATGCCAGAAAGGAGATCACAGAAATGAAACAAACTCTGGAAGGGTTTATAAGCAGAATGGATAGGATGCAAGAGGCCATTGATGGAATTGAAACCAGAGAACAGGAATGCATAGAAGATGACACAGAGAGAGATAAAAGGATCTCCAGGAATTAAACAATATTAAGAGAACTGTGTGACCAATCCAAAAGAAACAATATCCGTATTATAGGGGTACCAGAAGAAGAAGAGAAAGGAAAAGGGATGGAAAGTATCTTAGAAGAAATAATTGCTGAAAACTTCCCCAAACTGGGGGAGGAAATAATCGAACAGACCACAGAAATACACAGAACCCCCAACAGAAAGGATCCAAGGAGGACAACACCAAGACACATAATAATTAAAATGGCAAAGATCAAGGACAAGGAAAGAGTTTTAAAGGCAGCTAGAGAGAAAAAGGTCACCTATAAAGGAAAACCCATCAGGCTAACGTCAGACTTCTCAACAGAAACCCTACAGGCCAGAAGAGAATGGCATGATATATTTAATGCAATGAAACAGAAGGGACTTGAACCAAGGATACTGTATCCAGCACGACTATCATTCAAATATGATGGTGGGATTAAACAATTCCCAGAAAAACAAAAGCTGAGGGAATTTCCTTCCCACAAACCACCACTACAGGACATCTTACAGGGACTGCTCTAGATGGGAGCCCTCCTAGAAAGAGCACAGCACAAAACACCCAACATATGAAGAAGGGAAGAGGATGAATAAGAAGGGAGAGAAGAAAAGAATCTCCAGACAGTGTATATAACAACTCAAAAAGTGAGCTAAGTTAGGCAGTAAGATACTAAAGAGGCTAACCTTGAACCTTTGGTAACCATGAATTTAAAGCCTGCAATGGCAATAAGTATATATCTTTCAATAGTCACCCAAATGTTAATGGACTGAACGCACCAATCAAAAGACACAGAGTAATAAAATGGATAAAAAGCAAGACCCATCTATATGCTGCTTACAAGAAACTCACCTCAAACCCAAAGACATGTACAGACTAAAAGTCAAGGGATGGAAAAACATATTTCAGGCAAACAACAGCGAGAAGAAAGCAGGGGTTGCAGTACTATTATCAGAGAAAATAGACTTCAAAACAAAGAAAGTAACAAGAGATAAAGAAGGACACATAATGATAAAGGGCTCAGTACAACAAGAGGATATAACCATTCTAAATATATATGCACCCAACACAGGAGCACCAGCATATGTGAAACAAATACTAACAGAACTAAAGGGGGAAATAGACTGCAATGCATTCATTCTAGGAGACTTCAACACACCACTCACCCCAAAGGATAGATCCACTGGGCAGAAAATAAGTAAGGACATGGAAGAACTGAACAACACAGTAAAGTAGATGGATCTAATAGACATCTACAGAACTCTACATCCAAAAGCAACAGGATACACATTCTTCTCAAGTGCACATGGAACATTCTCCAGAATACACCACATACTAGGCCACAAAAAGAGCCTCAGTACATTCCAAAAGATTGAAATCCTACCAACCAACTTTTCAGACCACAAAGGCATAAAACTAGAAATAAACTGTACAAAGAAAGCAAAAAGGCTGACAAAAACATGGAGGCTTAACAACATGCTCCTAAATAATCAATGGATCAATAACTAAATCAAAACGGAGATCCAGCAATATATGGAAACAAATGACAACAACAACACTCAGCCCCAACTTCTGTGGGACACAGCAAAAGCAGTCTTAAGAGGAAAGTATATAGCAATCCAACCATATTTTAAAAAGGAAGAACAATCCCAAATGAATGGTTTAATGTCGTAATTATTCAAATCGCAAAAGAAGAACAAACGAGGACTAAGGTCAGCAGAAGGAGGGACATAATAAAGATCAGAGAAGAAATAAATAAAATTGAGAAGAATAAAATAATAGCAAAAATCAAACAAACCAAGACCTGGTTTTTCGAGAAAATAAACAAAATAGATAAACCTCTAGACAGACTTATTAAGAGGAAAAGAGAGTCAACACAAATCAACAGTATCAGAAATGAGAAAGGAAAAATCACGATGGACCCCACAGAAATACAAAATATTATTAGAGAATACTATGAAAACCTATATGCTAACAAGCTGGGAAACCTAGGAGAAATGGACAACTTCCTAGAAAAATACAACCTTCCAAGACTGACCCAGAAAGAAACAGAAAATCTAAACAGACCAATTACCAGGAATGGAATTGAAGCGGTAATCATAAAATTACCAAAGAACAAAACCTCTGGGCCAGATGGATTTACCTTGGAATTTTATCGGACATACAGGGAAGACATAATACCCATTCTCCTTAAAGTTTTCCAAAAAGTAGAGGAGGAAGGGATACTCCCAAACTCATTCTATGAAGCTAACATCACCCTAATACCAAAACCAGGGAAAGACCCCACCAAAAAAGAAAACTACAGACCAATATCCCTGATGAACACAGATGCAAAAATACTCAACAAAATATTAGCAAACCGATTTCAAAAATACATCAAAAGGATCCTACACCATGACCAAGTGGGATTCATCCCAGGGATGCAAGGATGTTACAACATTTGAAAGTCCATCAACATCATCTGCCAGATCAACAAAAAAAGACAAAAACCACATGATCATCTCCATAGATGCTGGAAAAGCATTTGACAAAGGTCAACATCCATTCATGATAAAAACTCTCAGCCAAATGAGAATAGAGGGCAAGTACCTCAACATAATAAAGGCCATCTATGATAAAACCACAGCCAACATTATATTGAACAGAGAGAAGCTGAAAGCATTTCCTCTGAGTTCGGGAACTAGACAGGGATGCCCACTCTCCCCACTGTTATTTAACATAGTACTGGAGGTCCTAGCCATGGTAATCAGACAAAACAAAAAAATACAAGGAGTCCAGATTGCTAAAGAAGAATTTAAACTATCACTATTTGCAGATGAAATGACACTGTACATAAAAAACTCTAAAGACTCCACCCCAAAACTACTAGAACTGAAATTGGAATACAGCAAATTTGCAGGATACAAAATCAACACACAGAAATCTGTGGCTTTCCTATACACTAACAATGAACCAACAGAAAGAGAAATCAGGAAAAAAACTCCATTCACAATTGCATCAAAAAAAAATAAAATACCTAGGAATAAACCTAACCAAAGAAGTGAAAGACTTATACTCTGGAAACTACAAGTCACTCTTAAGAGAAATTAAGGGGACACGAACAGCTGGAAACTCATCCCATGCTCGTGGCTAGGAAGAATTAATAACGTCAAAATGGCCGTTCTGCCCAAAGCAATATACAGATTTGATGCAATCCCTATGAATGTACCAGCAACATTCTTCAATGAACTGGAACAAATAATTCAAAAATTCATATGGAAACACCAAAGACCCCGAATAACCAAAGCAATCCTGAGAAAGAAGAATAAAGTAGGGGGGATTTCACTCCCCAACGCAAGCTCTACTATAAGGCCATAGTAATCAAGACAATTTGGTAATGGCACAAGAGCAGAGCCACAGACCAATGGAATAGACTAGAGAATCCAGACATTAACCCAGACATATATGGTCAATTAATAGTTGATAAAGGAGCCATGGACATACAGTGGCAAAATGACAGTCTCTTCAACAGATGGTGCTGGCGAAACTGGACAGCTACATGTAGGAGAATGAAGCTGGAGCATTGTCTAACCCCATATACAAAAGTAATCTCAAAATGAATTAAAGACCTGAATGTAAGTCATGAAACCATTAAACTCTTGGAAGAAAACATAAGCAAAAACCTCTTAGACATAAACATGAGTGACCTCTTCTTGAACATATCTCCCCGGGCAAGGAAAACAACAGCAAAAATGAACAAGTGGGACTATGTTAAGCTGAAAAGCTTCTGTACAGCAAACGACACCATCAATAGAACAAAAAGGAACCCTACAGTATGGGAGAACATATTTGAAAATGACACATCCGATAAAGGCTTGATGTCCAGAATATATAAAGAGCTCACATGCCTCAACAAACAAAAAACAAATAACCCAATTAAAAAATGGGCAGAGGAACTGAACAGACAGTTCTCCAAAAAAGAAATACAGATGGCCAACAGACACATGAAAAGATGCTCCACATCGCTAATTATCAGAGAAACGCAAATTAAAACTACAATGAGGTATCACCTCACACCAGTAAGGATGGCTGCCATCCAAAAGACAGAGAACAACAAATGTTGGCGAGGCTGTGGAGAAAGGGGAACCCTCCTACACTGCTGCTGGGAATGTAAGTTAGTTCAACCACTGTGGAAAGCAGTATGGAGGTACATCAAAATGCTCAAAACAGACTTACCATTTGACCCAGGAATTGCACTCCTAGGAATTTACCCTAAGAATGCAGCAATCAAGTTTGAGAAAGACAGATGCACCCCTATGTTTATCGCAGCACTATTTACAATAGGGAAGAATCGGAAGCAACCTAAATGTCCATCGATAGATGAATGGATAAAGAAGAGTGGTACATGTACACAATGGAATACTACTCAGCCATAAGAAAAGGCAAGTCCTACCATGTGCAGCAACGTGGATGGTGATGGAGGGTATTATGCTCAGTGAAACAAGCCAAGCGGAGAAAGAGAAATACCAAATGATTTCACTCATCTGTGGAGTATAAGAACAAAGGAAAAACTGAAGGAACAAAACAGCAGCAGAATCACAGAACTCACGAATGGACTAACAGGTACCAAAGGGAAAGAGACTGGGGAGGATGGGTGGGTAGGGAGGGATAAGGTGGGGGAGAAGAAGGGGGGTATTAAGATTAGCATGCTTGGGGGGGCGGGAGAAATGGGAGGGCTGTACAACACAGAGAAGGCAAGTAGTGATTCTGCAACATTTTGCTATGCTGATGGACAGTGACTGTAAAGGGGTTTATAGGGGGGATCTTGTATAGGGGAGAGCCTAGTAAACATAATATTCATCATGTAAGTGTAGATTAATGATACCAAAAAAAATAAAAGGCAGTTGCTTTGTGGTGACCTGTAGTGAGTTCTACACAAGGATATAAAGGGCATATAAAAGTGTAGGGAAAGGGTCTGTTTGTGTTTATACAGAGGATCAAAGCCTAATTGGGTACCCCGTAAATGAACTAAGATACAATATGAAAAAGAACTTCCAACATCAGCACTCTCTGGAAGACTCATCCCAGAAGATGATCATCAAAAAACCCCAACAAAGATCCACGCACTGCTACAGCTGTAGATGCACTAATCCCACCAGCTCCTGGACTTGCCATGGGAATGAAGAAGGAGATATCTAAGCTGGCCTGTGCATACAGTAAAACAACAAATTTGACTGGATCTATACTGTTGGAACTCCATCAAGAATTAGGAGAAGTGCAAATTGTAGCGCTCCAAAATCTTACAACTACAGAGTATTTACTGTTAAAAGAACATAAGGGATGTGAACATTCCCCAGGAATGGGTTGTTTTAATTTGTCTGATTTCTCTCAGACTGTTCAAGTTCAGTTGCACAATATCCACCATATCATAGATAAGTTTTCACAAATGCCTAAGGTGCCTAACTGGTTTTTTTGGTTTCACTGGAGATGGTTGGTAATTACATGTATGCTTTGGTTATGTAACTATACTCCTATTATGTTAATGTGTGTGCGCAATTTAAGTAGTAGTTTAAAACCTATCCATGCTGAAGCTACTCTACAAGAAGATATGTCAAAGAAATAATCAATCTTCCCATGTTTTCTTCCGCCTGCTACTTCTACAGCTTTTCTTCTTCCTTCCTAATTACAACCCTTAAATAGAATTCATGCCTCATATCAAATTTACCAAGTATCATAATTCTTCCAAGTGGTAAAGATACCTCAAGACAAATGCTGGTCATAGAAGCCACAGGGCATAAATATGCAAAGAAGTAAAAAGCTAACCTTTTCAAACAATAAGGCTTCTCTTTCACTTACCAACTTTACATTTACATTTATGGCTCTGGAAGATGACTGGTTATCCAGAGACGGGTAAGATTCCTCAAGGGAGGAACAACCTAAGACAGGCACAGTCGCAGGGGGGCCATCAGGTGAGAAATTGGGGATCAACAGAGGTGAGGCTTAGAACCTCACCCCCCCTGTTCTGAGAGAAATCTTCTGCATACGTGGATGTTTTATTGCCCTTGGCTAGCTTGGATTAACACATAGTCTACAGGCACACACCTGATCATCTACATTTGCTCTGTTACAACACTAAACTATGTTTTCTACCTTTATCTTGTATCTACCTACCACTTCAGCATTTTATTAAAAATAATAATAATAAAGAGATAAATGTGGTATCCACATATAAATCAAGTATAAAAATCAAATGAGTATTCATATTTGAACTGACTTTTATAGTTCATAATGCATGAGCAAAACCGTAAGTTTCTGTGATGACTGCCCTTGTACTGTTCACCATGTAACTTATTCACTATGTACGAATTTGTTCTCCATGTAAGAACTTGTTCATTATGCTTCAGAAGATTGGAGACTGACGAAAATTAGGCTTGATGTGGATTAATGATTGTGCATTGAGCATTGACTCCCCTATACAGAATTTTATTGTTGTTAACAACCATTTGATCAATAAATATGAGAGATGCCTTCACAAAAAAAGAAAATACACACTTCCAAGTGTAAAATAAATAAGTAACCAGGATGTAATGTATAGCATATGGAATATAGTCAAAATATTGTAACAACTTGGTGTGGTGATAGCTGGTACCTAGAATTATCACGTATATAAATTTTTAATTACTGTGTTCTACACCTGAAAAAAATATAATGTAATACTGTTTGTCAACTACCCTTCAATAAAAAATAATTATCTACAAAAAAAATACAAAAGAAACACAAAAACAAACAAACAAAAACTTCAAAAGACAAAATATGCATGTATGAAATTTATTATGAAAAAAAATCTGATCAAGAAAGCTTTTTGTTTTAGATTCCACTAAGTCTGGGAGGATTATAGATTTTTTGTATTACTGGCTAACTTTTCCTGGACTTTTCCTTTATCACCTCCAGAGTACATGCCTAGGGGGCCAAGAGTGATAGATGTGACCCTCTCAAACAAGCTCTCTGAGAGTGTTTCTACCAGCCACTCCTCAAAATAGTACTTATTATTTTCCATCTTAATTTTGAATTGAGTCACACTTACCATCTCTATATTTCTGAAATAGGTTTTATGTAAAGCACTAAAAATATCCTAAATATCATACTAGAGGATGAAGAAAAGTGTCGATATTTAGAGAAATGTAACCTCATTCTCAGATCCTGGATCCCTCCAAAAGCTAAAGCAGACAAACAAAATATCTGTTTTTCATTCAGACTGTGACCAAATCATACGTTGTGAAGGCCTATTCCTAATTAGTAACATCTAAACTCAAAGAATATCTTATGTACATTTTCTACTACACAAAGTGAGAAAAATAACCACTCTAGTTTTTTCATGTTATTAATAAATGGAGATATTGTTTATACATACTACTTTAACAATCTTGACTATGTGGACATTTGGATTTTATTTTTTAAAAAAGAAATACAGGGAGAGGAACCAAGGTGGTGGCGAGAGTAGGGCAGCAGAAATCTCCTCCAAAAACCATATATATTTTATATATTTTTGAAACTACAACAAATACAACTATTCCTAAAAGAGAGACCGGAGGATACAGTACAACAGCCAGGCTACATCTACATCTGTGAGAACTCAGCATCTTACGAAGGAGGTAAGATAAAAGCTGCAGCCCGCTGTGACCCAAGCGCTCCCCCTACCCCAGCTCACCGGAAGGAGGAAAGGAGTTGGAGTGGGGAGGGAGAGGGAGCCCAGGACTGCTAAATAAACAGCCCTAGTCATCTGCACCGGGAGCACAGACACACATTGCATGGTGTGCTGGATATTAGAGATACGAAAAAGTAAAATCTGCAAGTGGTCACCACAGCCAGCTGCCCTGGGGCAAAAGAAAAGCAAGTCCTTTTTGAAAGTCTTAAAGGGACAGGGGCCTCACAGTTGGAAGGAAGCATCCTGGCACACTCAGCCCAGCAGCCAGAATCCCGGAGAACTTCAGGCACCCCAAACTCCTGGGAGGCAGTGCAGCACTGAAGCCCCTCACAGCAATTAACAGCCTGCCAGTCTTTCCCCCTATGGTGCGGCCCTGCTGCAGCAGCCAAGCAGTCAGGGAATGGCCAGACATGCGCACTCAGTGGCAGAGCAGCCAGGGAGTGGCTGCACCCACAGCAACTGTCCAGAATCTCCTCCAAGCGCGCAGCCACCCGTACCAGATCCAAAGGCCCCCACTGACGCACAGCTACCTGGCACAGGCAGAGGAAACCACGGCAAGGGACAAAGGGATGCTATTCCTGCAGGAGAGCATAACTGGTGTGCCTGCCACTGGCACAGGGCTCTGGGCTACCCTGATGGTGACCCACCCATGGCAGCTTAGGGGATTAATCCAGAGGCTAGGGTAGGTGTGCGGGTAACCAACACAGGGGAGGAAAGAAGGGCAAGGTGACCAACAAGCAGGAAAGGACTCTGTTCTCCCAGCTGACACATGTGCTACCTGCCTACAGCTACCTCTATCACCATGAAAAGACAGAAGAATTTGGTCCAGTCCAGAATTACCCAGACAACCCCCAAGTGAGGGCCTGGGGAGATAGATTTAACCAATCTCCCTGAAAAAGACTTCAAATTAAAGGTCATAACCATGCTGATGGACCAGAGAAATATGCAAGTGATAAAGAATCAAGTTGGGAGGGAGAATACAGAAATAAAACAATCTCTGGAAGGACTTAAGAGCAGACTGGATGAGGTGCAAGTGGCCATTAATGGAATAGAAATCAGAGAACAGAAACACAGAGAAGCTGAGGCAGAGAGAGATAAAAGGATCTCCAGGAATGAAACAATATTAAGAGTACTCTGTGACCAATCAAAATGGAACAATATTCGCATTATAGGGGTACCAGAAGAAGAAGAGAGAAAAAGGGATACAAAGTGTCTTTGAAGAAATAATTGCTGAAAACTTCCCCAAACTGGGAGAGGAAATAGTCTCTCAGACCATGGAGGGAAACAGAACTCCCAACACAAGAGACCCAAGGAGGATAACACCAACACACATAATAATTAAAATGGCAAAGATCAAAGACAAGGACAGAGTATTAAAGGCAGAAAGAGAGAGAAAAAAGGTCGCCTAAAAAGGAAAACCTGTCAGGCTATCATAAGACTTCTCAACAGAAACCTTACAGGCCAGAAGAGAATGGCATGATATATTTAAAGCAATGTAACAGAAGGGCCTTGAACCAAGAATACTGTATCCAACACGATTATCATTGAAATACAAAGGAGGGATTAAACAATTTCAGGACAAGCAAAAGTTGAGGGAATTTGCCACCCAAAAATCACCTCTACAGGATATTTTAGAGGGACTGCTCTAGATGGAAGCACTCCTAAGGCTAAATAGATGTCACCAGAGAAAATAAAATCACAACAAAGAAAGCAGACCAAACAAATACTAACTAAAGGCAAAAAATCAAATGTACTACTCACAAAAGCAGTCCAAGAAAACACAAAAGAGCACAGAATAAAACACTTAACATATTAAGAATGGAGGAAAATGAATAAGAAGAGAGAGAAATAAAGAATCATCAGTCTGTGCTTATAATAGCTTTATAAGCGAGCTAAGTTAGGCAGTTACATAGTAAAAAAGCTAACCTTGAACCTTTGGTAACCACAAATCTAAAGCCTGCAATGGCAATAAGTACATATCTTTCTATAATCACCCTAAATGTAAACGGACTGAATATACCAATCAAAAGACACAGAGTAACAGAATGGATAAAAAAGCAAGACCCATCTATATGCTGCTTACAAGAGACTCACCTCAAACCCAAAGACATACACAGACTAAAAGTCAAGGGATGGAAAAAAATATTTCATGCAAACAATAGGGAGAAAAAAGCAGATGTTGCAGTACTTGTATCAGACAAAATAGACTTCAAAACAAAGAAAGTAACAAGAGATAAAGAAGGACATTACATACATATAAAGGGGTCAGCCCAACAAGAGGATATGACCATGATAAATACATACACACCCAATACAGGAGCACCAACATATGTGAAAGAAATACTAACAATTAAAGGAAGAAAGAGAATGCAATGCATTCATTCTAGGAAACTTCAACACACCACTCACTCCAAAGGACAGATCCTCTAGAGAGAAAATAACTAATGACACAGAGGCACTGAACAACACACTAGAACAGATGGACTTAACAGACATCTACAGAACTCTACACCCAAAAGCAGCAGGATACACATTCTTCTCAAGTGCACATAGAACTTTCTCCAGAATAGACCACATACTAGGCCACAAAAAGAGCATCAGTAAATTAAAAAAGACTGAAATTCTACCAACCAACTTTTCAGATCACAAAGGCATAAAACTAGAAATAGATTGCACAAAGAAAGCAAAAAGACTCACAAACACATGGAGGCTTAACAACATGCTCCTAAAGAATCAATGGATCAATGACCAAATTAAAACAGAAATAAAGCAATATATGGAGACAAATGACAACACCACCACAAAGCCCCAACTTCTGTGGGATGCAGCAAAGGCAGTTCTGAGAGGAAAGTATATAGCAATCCAGGCAAATTTAAAGAAGGAAGAACAATCCCAAATGAATAGTCTAAAGTCACAATTATTGAGATTGGAAAAAGAAGAACAAATGAGGCCCAAAGTCAGCAGAAGGAGGGACATAATAAAGATCAGAGAAGAAATAAATAAAATTGAGAAGAATAAAACAATAGAAAAATCAATGAAACCATGAGCTCCTTTTTTGAAAAAATAAACAAAATAGATAAGCCCCTAGCCAGATTTATTAAGAGAAAAAGAGAATCTACACACATCAACAGAATCAGAAATGAGAAAGGAAAAATCATGAAGGACCCCACAGAAATACAAAAAATTATTAGAGAATACTATGAAAATCTATATGCTAACAAGCTGCAAAACCTAGAAGAAATGGACAGCTTCCTAGAGAAATACAACCTTCTAAGACTGACCAAGGAAGAAACAGAAAATCTAAACAGACCAATTACCAGCAAAGAAGTTGAATCAGTAATCAAAAAACTACCGAAGAACCAAACCCCTGGACCAGATGGATTCACCACTGAATTTTATTAGACATATAGAGAAGACATAATACCTATTCTCCTTAAAGTTTTCCAAAAAATAGAAGAGGAGGGAATACATCCAGACTCATTCTAAGAAGCCAGCATCACTCTAATACCAAAAAAAGGCAAAACCCAACAAAAAGAGAAAATTACAGACCAATATCCCTGATGAACATAGATGCAAAAATACTCAACAAAATATTAGCAAACTGAATTCAAAAATACATCAAGAGGATCATACACCATGATCAAGGGGATTCATCTTAGGGATGCAAGGATGGTACAACATTTTAAAATCCATCAACATCATCCACCACATCAACAAAAACCACATGATCATCCCCATAGATGCTGAAAAAGCATTTGACAAAATTCAACATCCATTCATGATAAAAACTCTCAACAAAATGGGTATAGAGGGTAAGAACCTCAACATAATAAAAGCCATATATGACAAACCCACAGCCAACATCATACTTAACAGCAAGAAGCTGAAAGTTTTCCCTCTAATATCAGGAGCAAAACAGGGATGCCCACTCTCCCCACTGCTATTCGACATAGTACTGGAGGTCCTAGCCAAGGCAATCAGGCAAAACAAAGAAATACAAGGCATCCAGATTGGTACAGAAGAAGTCAAACTGTCACTATTTGCAGATGACATGATATTGTACATAGAAAACCCTAAAGACTCCACTCCAAAACTACTAGAACTAATATCTGAATTCAGCAAAGTTGCAGGATACAAAATTAATACACAGAAATCTGTTGCTTTCCTACTGATGATGAACTAGCAGACAGAGAAATCAGGAAAGCAATTCCATTCACAATTGCATCAAAAAAAAAAAACCTAGGAGAAAAACCTAACCAAGGAAGTGAAACACCTGTACCCTGAAAACTACAAGGCACTCTTAAGAGAAATTAAAAAGGACACTAACAAATGGAAACTCATCCCATGTTCTTGGCTCGGAAGAGTTACTATTGTCAAAGAGGCCATCCTGCCTAAAGCAATCTACAGATTCAATGCAATGCCTATCAAAATACCAACAACATTCTTCAATGAACTGGAACAAATAGTTTTAAAATTCATATGGAACCACAAAAGACACCGAATAGCCAAAGCAATCCTCAGAAGGAAGAATAAAGCAGGAAGGATCTCGCTTCCCAACTTTAAGCTCTACTACAAACCACCAGTAATCAAGACAATTTGGTACTGGCACAAGAACAGACCCACAGACCAGTGGAACAGAATAGAGACTCCAGACATTAACCCAAACATATATGGTCAATTAATATATAATAAAGGAGCCATGGACATACAATGGGGAAATGAAAGCCTCTTCAACAGCTGGTGTTGGCAAAACTGGACAGCTACATGTAAGAGAATGAAACTGGATCATTGTCTAACCCCATACACAAAAGTAAATTTGAAATGGATCAAAGACCTGAATATAAGTCATGAAATCATAAAACTCTTAGAAGAAAACATAGGCAAAAATCTCTTGTACATAAACATGAGCGACTTCTTCATGAACATATGTCCCCAGGCAAGGGAAACAAAAGCAAAAATGAACAAGTGGGACTACATCAAGCTGAAAGGCTTCTGTATAGCAAAGGATACCACCAATAGAACAAAAAGGCATCCTACAGTATGGGAGAATATATTCATAAATGACAGATTCGATAAAGGGTTGACATCCAAAATATATAAAGAGCTCACACACTTCAACAAACAAAAAGCAATAATCCAATTGAAAAATGGGCAGAGGAACTGAACAGACAGTTCTCCAAAGAAGAAATTCAGATGGCCAACAGACACATGAAAAGATGCTCCACATCACTAGTCATCAGAGAAATGCAAATTAGAACCACAATGAGATATCACCTCACACCAGTAAGGACTGCCACCATACAAAAGACAAACAACAACAAATGTTCGTGAGGATGTGGAGAAAGGGGAACTCTCCTACACCGCTGGTGGGAATGTAAACTAGTTCAACCATTGTGGAAAGCAGTATGGAGGTTCCTCAAAAAACTCAAGATAGAAAAGCATTTGACCCAAGAATTCCACTCCTAGGAATTTACCCTAAGAACGCACTAGCCCAGTTTGAAAAAGACAAATGCACCCCTATGTTTATTACAGCACTATTCACAATAGCCAAGAAGTGAAAGCAACCTAAGTGTCTATCAGTAGATAAATGGATAGAGAAAATGTGGTACATATACACAACAGAATATTATTCAGCCATAAGAAGAAAACAAACCCTACCATTTGCAACAACAGGGATGGAACTAGAGGGTATTATGCTCCGTGAAATAAGCCAAGCGGAGAAAGACAAGTACCAAATGATTTCACTCATATGTGGAGTATAAGAACAAAGGAAAAACTGAAGGGGCAAAACAGCAGCAGGCTCACAGAGCCCAAGAATGGACTAATGGTTACCAAAGGGAAAGGGACTGGATAGGACGGGTGGGTAAGAAGTGATAAGGGGGAGGAAAAAAAGAAAGGGGGCATTATGATTAGCATGTATAATGTGGGGGGGGCACAGGGAGGGCTGTACAACACAGAGAAGACAAGTAGTGATGCTACAGCATCTTACTACTCGGATGAACAATAACTGCAATGGGGAATGTGGCAGGAACTTGGTGATGGGGGTAGTCTTGTAAACATAATGTTCCTCATTTAATTGTAAAGTAATGATACCAAAAAAAAAAAAGGTAAGACACAGCTATAAAAAAAAAGAAAATACAGAACTGATTAAAAAGAGCACTATATGCAGATTATGAGAGTCTATCAAATAAAAAGAGAAGTTATTTAGACACGTTCAAACTTCAGGCTTCAATCTCTTTGTCTTTTCTCCTGCGTCATAGCTGACTCCCTCTAAGGATAAATAGGAAAAAAATTGTTACCAAATTCTGCTTATAATTAAGAACATTCCTTCCACAGATTGTACACAAATGGCATTAAAGAAGAAAGCAGATTCCCTATTAAGAGTCTATAGGGACCCACTTCGAACTCCAGAGTTGATATGAAAATTATTTTAAGCTGTAGACATTTGAGATTCAACAGATGTGGAAAGAACCTGCCTCAGAGCTTCCCTTATTTTAAAAGCAGAAACTTTGGGGAGATGAGGTTGCCATAAATTCCCTCTTTTGGCAGTTTTTACTCCCAGAAAGAAAGCGAAGGGTAAAGTTAACCATAAATCCCTTCTCCCAAGGGAGTTTTATAGCCTTGAAGAAGAAAGGCCACCAGTACCTACCTAGACAAATATCACAAACTTTAATCTCTCTCCTTTGTTCTCCTAAATCCCATTGTTCTCTTCTAAATAAACTTATTTTTCTTCCTGTAGAAGACTTTTATCCCCTCTCCTTTTCCCTTAGCGAGTTAGGTATATAAGCCTCTAACCATTTAATGAGCTAGCTACTTCTTTTATTAGTTTTTGTGTGAATACAAATAAGCCATTTTTCTCCTGTTAATCTGTCTTGTGTTTAGTTTGCAGACCCCCAATTACTATGCATAAGATAATAGAGGAAAAGTTTTTCTCTTCATGACAAGTCTACCAGTTTTCACAAGTACTGCTCTTGGCATTTTGGTGTGACGATTCTTTATTGCTCTGTCTACCTCATAATTTCAGGACAGGAAATGACCCTGGCCCTGCTTGTGGTGTTCACCCCCCCCCCACTCCTCTGTATGTCACAATGTGTCAGCCAAAAATATCCTACACATATCCCAAGTAGGATTGTCAGTTAAAGTACAAGAAGCCCAATTAAGGCTTGGATTTCAAATTATTTGGGGATAATTTTTTGCATGTGTATGAATATTACATGGGAACACACTTATACTAAAAAATATTTGTTGTTTGAAATTCAAATTTAACTGGACTTCCTGCATTTTTTTTTCAATAGACTATTCTTTTGGAGCAATTTTGGTATACAGCAAAATAGAGAGGAAGGTACAGAGATTTCTCACATACTTCCTTCCCCCACATACACATATGTGTTATCAGTACCTCCTACTAGAAAGATACGTTCTTTACAATTGATGCACCTACACTGACACATCATTATCACCCCAAAACCATAGTTTTCATGAGGGTTCACTTGGTGTTGTACATTTTAGGGGTTTGGACACATGTATAATGACATACATCAACTATTACAGTGTCATACAGAAATAGTTTCATTGTGCTAAAGATCCTCTGTGCTTTAGCTTCCTGTATTTTTGTACCTTAAATCTGGCAAATGTAAACCAAAGTCTCCCTAAAGAGATGGTAGAGAACTACCACCTCTTAGAAGGAGCCTTGCCAACTTGCTGAACATTCTGGAGTTCAAAATATTGCAATCATTCATTTATGCAGCAAATATTGATTTGCAACATTTTAAAGTATTTACTAGGTATTTTATGCTTCACCTGATATTGTAAGTCAAAAATAAATAAGATGTAATCCCTAACCTCCAGGGACTGTTGATGCTGGCTCCCCTAAATCACCTAAACAACCAGTTGATAAGACAAAGCTACCTATTGTTTCCTGCAGTGAGAGAGGACATTACCTACCATAACAGAGTCTTAATAGTGTCTCAGAGAGAGAAAGGCAAAGTTGGGATATTTATTGAGATTTTGAAGTTTGATTTAAGGCAGGTCTTTTCATTCTAATTGTGAGTGGCAGGTGTTGATTAGGATTAGGTATGATCATTATGTGGATGTTATAGTTTAGAACTGGTGGACACAGCAAGGTGAGGATTTTGTGCCAAATCTTTGGGATGTAACTGCTGTTTGATCCCTTCTACTGAAGAGCTGATGCTTCTCCCAGAAATTCCACTGCTTGATGTTTTCCATAGATCAAAGTAGGTCATGTTTATTTGCCTTTTCCTGCAAAAATCAACAATTATCCTGGACAATTCTGCCCTGCATTTTACTGAGGACACTTCCACTTTTCACAATTCCACATCCGAGAAGACTGTAAATTTTTCTGTGATTCCTCCTATATCTAAAAATGTGGATAACCTTGTTTTGTGTTCGGTCCAAAACTGATTCTATTTACTGTTTTAGCTCAGAAAAGCCCCAAGTTTCCCAAAGATAATTTATAATTTTATCAAAGTACAGTTTATTAGCTAGGACATAATTCATCCCAAGGAGAATAAATTCTTTACTTTTGATGGACTCATAGGCTGTTGGAAATCTTGCCAGGCCAGTAATTAAAACAATTAAAATGATTCCTGATTGGTACTGGCTTTCTTAGACAGTGGATGCCCAACTCTTGAAATAGCAATGTCTTTAAACAGTATCTCTTAAAAGCAGCTATATGACTTAACTAAGTCCTTGGTTATGACACCTCTTCTTTGGGAACTTAAATGTGAAGAGGATTTTTATGAGTTAAAATGAGTGCTTTGGCAGCCTCCCACTGTGGTTTGTCTAACAACAGTAGCCTCATTAGCTAAACTAGTAGAGACATTGGCAGATTGTCTTGGGGGATTCCTGTAAATGTGATGTTCCTTCATGCTGTATAATCTTTGATTCTTACTGAATCACATTTACCACATTTCTTCATAAGTAAGTTGACCTCCTATGAACTCCTATTATCTTCTCTGTTGCATATTTCTGATCATGATTATAATACTTTAAATCCTGCTCCTTTGCTTCCATTGCCTGAAAAAGAGGAAACCCATGACTGTCTAACCTCTGTTTGTGAAATCTATGTTCTGATTTATTAGAAATACCTTTAGTAAATGCGGACTTAACCTTGTTTTCTTGTGGGTCATATTTTAAAACGAAAACAGAAAAATACCATGTATAATACACTGCAAAAACAACCAACCAACAACTCACTTCACCCCTAGAATATAACCCTTTGCCAGAAGGAAAATCTGCTCAGATGGCAGAACACACTGTGCTTGTCAGAGCTTGTGAGCCAGAGAAGAGTGTTAACATTTGTAGGGACAGTAGATGTGCTTTTAGGGTAGTCCATGAAGTTGAAGTGCTCTGGAGACACAGGGGGTTCCTGACCTCAGGAGGAACCCCATTTGGAATGGTCAGCAAATCAAAGAATTTTGAATGTTCTGTTTGCTAAGGGGGTAACTATTATAGAAGCATAAACTCATACAAAATATTAAAGGAAATGCCGTGGCATGCAATTAAATCCTAGCCTTCATGATCCCTCAAGAGTGATTT